>NC_142397.1:11436933-11590933 GCF_059441095.1 Idiotropiscis lumnitzeri | reverse complement strand
GCAGACGAAACCTCAAATCCAGAGTGTATAAAACACCACCGCATAACCTCCACTAAGACACACAAACACACATTTGAGAAAAACCCCACACAACAGAGAGCGTCTCGCTCGCAGCTTTTTCTGTCATTCGCATCTCCATGGAGACAGAAAGTCAATTACACGGCCTTCGTATGAATACAAAACACACTCAGTCGCTTTTCCTGTACTGTGGCCTGGGAAATGATCCTCAAACACATCGGCAACTTGCATATTTTAAAAGCCTTCTTGGTTTTTGGGCGCTCTGCTTATTTAACTTTTCTGGCTTCTTCATGTGAAAGTTGCAAAGCACCATGCAACTTGAGAATTTTTTGATGTTTTTCACCACATCGCATCTCTTTTGACCCCTCGTTATGGCAGTAATGTCGTGTTACTCACAAGGACATCAATACTGGCAACCAAAGTCATCTGGGATTACCCTTCATGGATGCTATAGTTCAAAGGTTGTCTTCAGAAAAACATATTCTGTGACTTGAGATTGTGCGGGTCCCCGCCAAAAGCATAATTAGCATAAATAGTGACCAACATGGTAGACACAGCTGTGTGCATGTCATTTTGAAATGATTTTGATCAGACTCTGAGAACTTCAATGATATAACGCTCACAGTTTAGCTTGTTTTTTATTTACCGTACGCAAATAGGCTTAGTATTACAGACAGCGGTAGGACTCAGAGTTGCAGAAATCATTCCTTGCTGACACAGTTCTCAACAGAGAGGGTCAAATGGTTGCTGTTGCGTCTAATGCGCGGCTGCACGTACATATGTAAAAGCCAGGCAACCATGCGGAAAACATGCCATCAGCCTCAGGGCTCAGTTAAGTGGTTCTTCTCGATCACAGCACAAAGGAAGACATATACACCTGCACCTATTCCTCACCGCCACCTTTTGAGGACTGAACGAAAGCAGAATATAGGTGCGTGTCAGTGTGTCTTGTGCCCACTTTGGTTCACAGTGTTATGGGCAGCAAGAGACGAAGATGGGCACTTGACCCTTTTTTGACGGTCAGTCCCTCATCCTCTGGCTGCTATCGCGGTACCCATCCAGAACGTGGGCGGGGGCCAATTTTTATCGGCCCCTGACCATGTTCCGCCCCATAAAAAAAAAGTCCCTGCATGACGCCACCGCAGGATAGAAGCTAAAACCAAAGGTTTAGTTAAAGATCATGGTTTGTGAAAGACAGAAGCATGACTGCATTTCCTTATTCTGACATCACGTAACCCGCACTACTGCGGCATACCATTACAAGACGGGGGGGACAATATCGCAATCCCTATAACAATCATTATCTGGCTAATTTACTATTCAAATCCGCTTACCTTATTATGGCCTTAGTAAGATGGTAAGTGTTTCGTCAAATCCCAGTGGGTTAACGGTTTGACTTTCCCTCTGTTTTCTCTTTCTGTGGTATTTCCCCTTTCCCTCTTGGAATGGTACGGCCCAGTAGCAGGCGGGAGGTGCGGAATACGTGATGTCATAATAAGGAAATACAGGCAGGCTTGAACGCACACTGCTGTCTCACGTCTCTTCATACACAAACAGTTTGTAGTGGCGCTTTTGACGTGTTGTGGGTGATTTCTTTTGTCGTTTTCCCATTTTGCAAGTAGGTTCGTCAGACGCACGGGCCGAATTGTGGGCCTGATGAAAATCCACTTCCGGGTTTGTTAATGAACCCTTTTTTAAAATTTGTCACCTGCCACCACCCTCCCCAAAATGGGTGACCGTTCCGCCCCCGGGACGAACTCCCCAGCTGTATAAACTACTTCGTAAAGCAACCATTACAGAATATAAAATCACATCTTTTGCACAGTCCTGCTAATTAACGAATCACCAAACCACACTGACCATGATCGAAACCTAAAAACAACTTTTGTGCTTGATTGAAGAAGTGATGCGTCATGCCATGAGGAAGGACGAACAAAAGAAAGTGTCAGCATGGGAGAGTGAGTGCATACGCACACGTGTGGATGCATTTGTCTTCATTTATAGGCTGTGAGGGCAATTTGTCATCTGGGATGCTTTTCATTTTGCTGACTTGCACGTGCACACGTGTGCATACAGTGGAGCTCAAACACTCAGGTTTGAATCACTTCATCACCAACACTTAATTGCCTGTAATTCTGCTTCACATCATCATCACAATGACATCCCTGGAGAATAATGAACACAAGCAGAAGAAGGTGGACTGAAATAGATGCAAGGTTGGCATCCACATTGTCTCCTTCCTACAGGATTATAATACTTGCAAGATCAAAATAGACTCAAGTCGCATTACATCAAGACAACTCAAAGATGCCACGGTTTGTAAGAATTTTTGATGTCTCTCATTCTGCAGTTTTTTACACATTTAGAAGGATTAGGGCAGACATACTACACAAATAAGTCATGTGAAACCACTTGACAGCATAGTGCACATGCATGCCATGCATGTGGTATGTCTCAGTTCTGCAGGCATGCCAAGATTGTTGATGCATGTCTGTTTTTGCATATTATTCAGATTTTATTTGTAAAACAATATTTCCAAATGTTGAACCAAAAGATGTCAGCATATTACAAGAGACTTTGGTTTGACTTCAGTTGTGCATGTATCAAGGTTTACACGAATTCCAAAATAAGGGCTGTTGAGAGAAGAACATGAGAAGTAAATAATAACAGGAGGTGACAAATCACTTGTTCACAAAATTAAGGCTAATGAGTGCATTTTTATGCTTGTTAACATTTAGAATTGTGGAACAACTAAGAATGACTAAATTATTTGTGTATTCTAACATTAACAAGGGTTTGCTCACTTACCTTGTACGCCATTAAGAATGTTACATTTAATGAAAAAAATGCCTATAAGGTCAATAAAAAGGTTTAGAATGGATTGATCAGTTCCGGATTTTTCTATAAAAATATATTTTCAAAACCACATTGCAAATGGACTCTAAAAAACAAAGTCCAGAGAGAGCCAGCGGTACAGCAGCGGAGAGATGGTTCGAGCAATCCCACTTGGTTGTTCGGTGCACATTTAATGTTATAAGACCCTCATGGTGGTGTATCATCCAATTTCTACGACTCATCCTGTTATTAAGGGTCTCGCCGGTGTGCTCAGAGACTATTTTTGTCGTGGTTAGAAATCATTTATCGATTTCACACAGTCTTCAATGGCATTTTCGGAATTCTTTGAGTTTCTGCATGGCTGTATGTTTGCTTTGTGATGTTTCACAGCCACTGTTTTGATCAGCACCGAAAAGCCCAACAAAGACTTTTTATTTTTCTAGTCATCTATTTTTGCCAAATAAACCATTTTCAAGTAAAATCTTCAGTATGGACTAGTTATGTTTTTTGCCATGCAAAGAGGTGCTGTTCACCTGTGTTCTGAGGTAAATGATAGAACCAAAAGAGTCAAGGATATGATTTCCATAGCAACAAGAAAAGAACATTGGTTAGTTGTGAGGTAATTTGAAACATGACGAGCACGCAATAAGAAATGCATTATTACAGTATTTGCTATATCAGGGTCAAAAAGGTTCAGGAGGTTCCATCAAATGTAACTTTTTGCTGATGCTCAATTGCTTCGCTAATATCGAGCACTGACACGTTTACAAGAATGTGTAAAGTGGCCTCTTTTACATTACTATGCAGTGCAAATATCTTGGCAGAGGAAGAGTCATTGAGAGTTTTCTGCAAAATAAACTGTATGCAAAGACCAAGAGCAGAATGTAGAATGTAGAGTTGTTGGTGGTGGGGGGACGAATCAATTGACTGTATAAAAATATACATAACTTTTTGCTGCATGCACTTTCAGATGCCGTTTGACATTGTATATTTCAGTCCACTTTTGTAAATGCTGCTGAAATTCGTAGCATAAACAAAATATGAATTAGTATTTATTTACACCTCCTTTTATTCGTTTGCATTCCTGAGAGGAGAGGTGCAACATACTGATGAATAGGCACCGCCTCACAAGGGACCATTGACACGAGCACCATGCATCTACTTTATGAAAATATCAGTTACAAAGGAGCCAATGATTACTGACGATATTTTACGGTTCCATTATGAGAGGGTTTTTTTTTTTTCAATTCTATTCAATTAATTTATGTTTAAAGTGCTGCGTCGAGATAGGAGTTGAAGATGTGACATGACCAAGCTCATCTCAAATCATCTTTTCTGATTGAAATTAATCCACCCCCCAAAAAATAAGAAAAATGTATCTTTTTGGCTGGATTAAACATCACTCTATAATATTACACAAAGTACTGAATTAATTCAATAGAATGCAAACAAATTAAACAGTTTTTGCCACTTGTTTCACTTCAATTCAATGGACTAAGTGCTGGTCCTTATGCTGTGTCCATCTTGGCAACATGGGGCGCTATAATGCAAACAAGTTGATAGACTGTATATGGAGTCAATTTCAGCTCCTCAGTAAAATGGAGTTATGTTTATCATTCTTTGCAGAGGATAAAGAGTATATGCCATATTCTGATTAGATGTGTTGTCTCACCGATGCGCTTTGCTTAGTGGCATTTCCAGTTATATGATGCTATTAAGCAACCAGACTTTGAAGAAAACGTACGTGTAAAAACACAACCTGTAATTCTGCGGTTGCTAGTTTGATGATAAAATCAACTGGGAGTGGCAATAAACAGTTTGAACCCGTTTTTTATTTTTTAAGTATTCAAGTTCACCATCTGCCAAATTGCTACTTGTTATGAATCTCACTGAGATGAGTTCAGTTCTTCACATCGACTGCGTTGATACCATCATTGGCGTCGACAAAACGTTGTGATAATGTTGTATTGAATCGAAATGATTCTCAGTGTGTTCATTGCCAGCATGGAATTACAGGAAGACGCAGCAGTCTCAGGATTCAGTAGTGGCGTACCACCTTGAGGCATTGTCTGATTATCTTAAGATGGATGGTGCAACCCGCTATCCTATAAAGTTGTAGTGCACCTTGTTAAATAGCATCTGCCTGCTACACTGTTTACTCAGTGAACTGAGAGGAAAGGGGCACTTATTCTAAGTGAGGTCTTGCCAGTTGACTGCCCCTTCTAACAGGCTTTTGGTCGTAGCAGAAATGGAAAAATGACTCTGAATGTGATATATTATTGAACAGAAATCCTTGAAATAGCATTAAAATAGCAAAGGGTTGTGTTTGGACCACGTCAGCTACATGGCCCACAGGTAAGTGGCACAATATCAACCTGACAAACAACCAAACAGATGTTATCCATCACCCGGCAGTGTCATTTGAAAATGAGTTAGAGCTTAAAATTAAAAAAAAATAAAATAAATCATTGAGGTTAACTGACAGACAGGTTTCTATAATGGAAGTGTTTGCGTGAAAAGGCAAGACTGTAAAAGTGTCAGAGTGCACGAACACACACTGGCTGATATAAAGCAAAGTGCATTCTGTGACGTCTGAAGTTTGCCTCCATTAATTTTACTTTCATTCTTTTCTGATATTCCCCCATTTTTGCTACTCATGCCTTGACTCACTTTCCTTGTTGCTGGGAATTCAACATGCTTACCGCTAAATTACCATGATGGCAAAACTGCACCTCAAAGCTCCGGCTCGTTTCAAAGGCAGCCAGGAGATAATGGCGAACGAAAGTCATGCATTTCAGACATTAAAAAAAAAAAAAAAAGACAAATAAGCAATGTTTACCTCACTTAATTTTCAAACGTATATCGGTATAATGTAGGCCAAATGCTAAAAACATTTTTGTACTTGCACATGCGCAAATCAATACCCTGTGGCATTATAAGAAAAATAATGCTGTTTTTAGCATTTACGTACTTTGCAAATACATTTGTTTACACCACACTGGCAGTTCCACGCTTCCATATGTATGCTTGCGGTATGTCTCATATTTTTGAGGAAAAAAACAAAAAAAAAACTTTCAAATAAGTGAAGTTATGGAAATCGGTTTTTTTTCCTCGGCCCCTCACCCACTCATATCTCAAGACTCCACCGCCACCTTAGTCCAAGGAGGGGGGGGGGGGGGGAATCCTGGCACCGTGACTGGTTGTTTGTCAGGCTGGAATGAATCTACCTTTTGAATAAGTATGCACATTAAAGTCAGCTCACATGTTATTTAATTTCTCTTTTGAAATGTGCAGATTTCTACTTATGCTGTGTTGAACATGAGCTAATCCAAGCCCCACTGTTGTTTGTGCAAGACGGCATGCGCACATTAGTAGCACTACCTCTGGAAGCAGGTGGTGTGCACAAGCCCTAGTTCACTGACTGATGAAGACTTAGATGGTCATGCAGCTCCCATGCAGGAGAATCACTGTCTGCTCAAAGCAACGCAGACCTGACGGATTAGCATGAACATGGTTTTCTGCTCGTGTTAACATCACCAATTGCTCAACATTTACGGGGTTGGTTGCAACTGCTGAATTTAAGTTTGCTTTCAGTCCTCATGGTATGTTTTTGGTAATTCCAGAAGATGCTTTTTGGCCCAATACAATGTGTCTCTAATGACTGAGATGTGAGTGAGTGAGTGAGTAAATGGCCTAACCACCAGTCGACTGACAGAGCGCTATTTTCGTAAAAACGTGAGTAACTTCATTTTCGTGCCAACGCAAGTCTAATCAAGCGTTTTTGGGGCAGTATCATCTGACAATTTGGTAACAGAACGTTATCAGTGCTCAGCGGGCGACATTCAAATGGCAGTAATAAGTGAATATATGGAGCAAAGTAAGTGCTGTGTGTAGAGAATTGATATTAATTAGACCCCGCCATGCATTTCGAGTGTGGGCTCTGGTGACGGCTCTGACGGTTATTGTCTACTACCACTGACACACCCGCAATTGTGCATGTTTTTGCAGAGTCATCTAATTTCATTTTTAGGAAAACAAAACCGATTGAGATCTGACACAGCTTGGACACTGACAGCCATATGAATACATGTAGATCCTATTTGTTATCAAGGCTGATGGGTCAATACACCTTCTAGTCACACTCTGCCATGAAGTGTCATGTAATTTCTCAGTTACTCGCACCCATCTGTCACGCATATTCATATTGGAAGGGTGAGCACTCAAAGCAATCGTTTCAGCTTTCTCTGTGAAGATCAATACATTTACTGTAGTTACATTTTTTAAACAATCTAGAAACGGGCGACAAGGTGGATGATTGGTCCAGAGTTTGATTCTGATCTTCCTGTGTGGAGTTTGCGTGTTCTCCCCATGCCTGCGTGGGTTTTCTCCGGGTACTCCGGTTTCCTCCCACATTCCATAAACATGCACGGTATCTTAATCGAACACTTGTGTGCCCTGCGATTGGCTGGCAACCAGTTTAGGGTGTACAGCATCCCCATGACCGTCGTGAGGAGAAGCGGTTCATATGATGGATGGATTTACAATCTAGTAATCAATATACAGATTGACAATTCCAGTCATGTCTTTCCAAATCTAATCCACCATGACAAAATACTTCTTGTCTTGCTTCCTGTCAGTTTTCTTCCCCATTATCGTGTACTGCTGCCGCCACTACAAGAACGCGTGGTACCCAACTCATAGAATTCCCCCCTGTCTCAAAGCTCCCATTACTGGCCCAGCTGCACCGCAGCCCAACTTGGATTACATATTGTTCACACAGTGAGTAATTTGAGTAAGGTTGCGAAAAGAGTGGACAGTGTGACACCTGTTCTTAAAATGACCTGCTTCCCAAAACTATGCTTTGCCAAGCTTGAATGTTACATAATAGTCATCAGTATGCTTGGAGAGAGAAAAACATACATGGAAATTGCACTGTATTTCCAGCCATCCATTCATCCATTTTGTACCTCTTACCGTGATCAAAGTCATGGGTAAAGAGCGGGTGAGAGTTTGTGAACACCCTGGACTTGTCACCAGTCAATCGCATGTCAATGCTTATAAAGTTGAAATACTGGATAGACAGTCCTGGATTTTACCCATCTAATATGGTGAGTTGAGCCATTTCAAACCTGTCAACCTAATGAGAAGGGCATGTGGCCTCAAAGATGGATGCATAACAGCAAGTATTGTAAATCGCAATACTTTTGCTGTAGTTTCCCTACCTTGCTATGGTAAAGAGTTATATCGACAAGCATCAAAGTACTTAATAGCATCACTTTTCCACCAGCTATCTGCCAGACACCCCCACACATACGCTATACAGAGCTTAAGAAGATGATAGCGGGATTTTACTCAGCATTCTCAGCTTGAGACCAAGAGAGTCAAACACACAAGATGGCAGAGGTCAAATTGGATTCAGACGTTCTGCCCACATTGCAGATCTGTGTCATCAAACCACAGCAAAAGGCGTGGAGGTGTGATTTTTTGGGCGCGTGGGAGAGAAGCCGAAGCATATGAGCTCTATTCCATTCATGGCCCTTGAAAGCAGGTGGAACATTAGCGTGTTGATGAGGAAAAACAAAAAGGAAGGTGACAGGCAGAAGGAAAAAGAAAAAAAAGTAGCCTGCTAATGAGAACCATCAGGTACCAATCTGGTGGATGTATTCATAAACCAAACCTTGTCACGTTTGACACAATGAGAAGCTTCCGTAATGAAGTCTCCTCACTTTGCGTTTGAAACTAATATCACATTGTCAAAAATTGTGCTTGTCTTGTATTCTCCACTTAACAATAAAAGTACCATCTATAAATTGAATATATCATGTTCGGTATCATTTCAGGCTTACTTACTGTAAAACAAAATCTGGACATTTGTGTTTGCTAGATTATTTCCATCATCCAAGATGGCAATGTTCATCCTTTACAGAGCGTTGTTTCTCACAGACTAGGCCCGAACCCATCTTTAGCCTTCAGCTTGATTGCCGTGAACGTGCTAGAATGACCACCGGCTTGACCAGTGGAATGCCAGCTCTGCAATGTGAAACCAGACTGTTATTGCTCTCTAGAGCACTTCTACATATTACGCACTACGGCGGCTTTAAAAGAAGACAGAAAATAAAAAAATTTAAAAAAATGCATTTTTTTCCTCTTATTGCTTGAGACTTCAATCATCAAATCCACCAAAGAATATCAAACAATAGTTAGTAGCAACAGCCAGATTAGGTACTTAGCATGGGAACACATTACACGGGACACAACACACACACACACTCAGCGTGCTGCTCGTCCTTACAAATAATGAATTTCACAAGTATGAAATTTGCTGGCAAGAAACGTTTTTCCAACACAGAAATAAACTAAACACAAAGTTGTCATCCTGTGTTTGTTTGTATTTTTTTACAAAAAATGCAGTGAGGTGATATAAAAATAACAATGTTGCTTATGCAAGTAACAAATTTGAATAAGATTGTTTTTCGCATGGTAAATATGATTTCGTCTTATGATGACAGAAGATAATTACTCTGAGTGCGGCAGTAGCTGTCAGCAAGTACGGACACGTAGAAGATTCTCCAAATTAGTGCTAACCTCATTGCAAGTATCACCAACTTTTCTGTTAGTTCATTACTTATGAAATTCCAGCTAAATAGCAAGAGATCATGACAAAATATTTGCAGGGGGGGGGTAAAAGTCAATCAAGCCACAAACACACCTGTACTTCATTCCCGTGTGTTTCCCGGTGGACTCCTTGAGGGAGATGTGGCGTGGAGTGAAGGAGCCAAAGCTGCGAGCGATGATGGCCACCGTGCGGAACTTGGCCCTGGCTTGGTTGACCACATTGGGGCTGGTGGCGCTCTGCTTGCTGTGGTCCCCATTGCCCCTCTTCAGGTTGTGGTCCGTGCAGGCAATGGACACCTGCATGGCTGAGCTTCCGGCAAGGAGAAGGGCTTGAGGTCAGCGGGGAAAAGAACTGATGGCTCCGATCAGTCCCGTCTTCTTTTGAAGAAAGTCTGAATGCTCAGGCTTAAGTTTTGCAGGAGGCAGATGGGGTCTTCATTTGCCGCTTCTCCATGTGCATCACTTTGCTCTATGAAGATTTCGCTCTTTTCTAATGCTCTAATATCAAGTCAAGAGGAAAAGAAATTTAAAAATCAGCCATGAAAAGCCTTGTAGACTGCATTTCTTAGTTGCTTACTGAGCAATCAGCAAGTTATCCCCTCGCTCGCCGGACTTTGTCTTTGCCAGTGTGATGCCTCTAATGCCGCTTCCAGCTGCAGAATGACAATCGGAGGAGCTGGAGGGAGCGATGGAAGCACGAGAGAGAGAGAGAGAGAGGGGGAGAGATGCTGCACTCACTGTGGAAAGCGGTGGTGTGTGAGTGTGGAGGAGGAGGAGGCTGGCGTGGAGAGGGTCAGAGTAGAAGCAGGAAACAAGATGGGGGTGGGGGAGTCACACTGAGGTCCTTCCAGGGTGCACAGTTACATCGATGCCCTCAGCACTTTTACGACTCACTTCTTTCTCCTGGTTCCCTGCTCACGATCTTCAAACGTTGTGCCACTGGCCGCTTCATCACTTCCCACTGTCTCTGCAATGTGGACCTGAGTCGGTTGCACTTCCAGCTCTTCTTCAGTTTTTTTTTTTTTTTGCTTAGCAGCTCCATCGACAGCACACAAGAGGTTTGGGTTACAGCACGCACCTCCCACTCCTCTCTCTCTTGTCTTTGGCTCCCACTGCACTTGTCTCACTTGCGAGGCTTCGAGACTTTCCTCAGCTGTCCCACAGCTTTTGAACAATCACTCACATCTGTATTTTTATTTTTTTTTTTTTCATTTGTGGCTCAAGTCGTCACTCTACGCAACATACACTTAGCTTCATTTTTGTTTGGTGCCTGGCCCTGCTCTCTTTTTGAATGTTTTCCAAATACAGAAACCAACGTAGGCACTGTCCTTTGGAGTGGAGCAGAAATGGACTGCATCAAGCCGTTGCTTAAAAAAAAAAAAATAAATTAAAAAAAAAAAAAATGTTGGACAAGCCAGGATCTGACTGGAAAAGCCATTGCAATGTGAGCAAGAAAAAATACATGTCATCATTTTGTCTCCTGATTCCCTCACACTCGCTCAACATCCAACTCCCACAGGCAGCCACAAATCACAGCAAACTGGCAAGAGTTGGATGTTTGAAATGGGGGAGGTGTAGAGTGTTTAGAATATGAAGAGAGGAAATAACTTAAAGCGACTAGCAAATCAGGCTAAGGCGACTATTTTTTCGCATGCCTCGCTGCAGCACAGTGTCTTTAAATGTTTGCACAACGTTGCGTGAATATTTGATGCTCTCCAATAAATAGAAAAAAAGCACTGTAAAGCTGAGGTGAAGGGAGCATTTTTTTAATGTATGGTCTTTGGCTGTAAGTGCCACTTTTTATCATCCCAGTTAATGTGTAGGGATCAGATGTGCAAATAGAGTCAACACACTTAAAGCCCTATTTTCATTCCCAGGCCCGATGGGAAGTGTTGCCTGTTGACTTTCAGGGGTTGACGTGATGTCAAAGGCTGGCCAAACCGTTGCAGGTCGAAAAGCAACACATTTCCTCTACAGTGATGGAAACGGGCCATTGGTAGTGTTGAGGTTCTCATATCTGACGTTTGTGCTGCCGGCATGGACTCAGTTCCCGTTGAACGTCTCATACGCAAACACCAGCGACTACCGACTGGCAAATAGTTTGGGATGTTCTTGCCCTCTTTTGGTGATGAGTGAGCGGAAATGAGATTTTTATGTGAAGGAGAGCATGAAATGTTTCTGTTTTTCTGCTGCTAATGTTTTATGGTGATTTTCAATAACAGGTAGCGTTACTCGTTTTTAAATTTGATACTTGCATGCTCAATTATAAGCAACATTGTTATTTTTATATCACCTCACTGCAAGTTTTGTAAAAAAAAAAAAAAAAAAAAGTTGATTTAGCATGACAAGGCCCCTTGAAACAAAGAAAAAAATGCAAAGAAAAGGTCGTTACCGCAAGTATATATTGTGTCGTATCTTGGGATTTTTTATTTTCTGTCTTGTGGTGTTTGGGTGAATGATTGCACGGTGGGGATTGTTTGGATTTGCAATATTTGCATTTTTATGGGAAAAAAATAGGAGCCAATTACCTTTTTTAATCCATGTCTAACTGTCTTTATGATTCGATCCTCTTTGGCAAGCACCATTTTTTGTTTTTTATTTTTTATTTTTAATGTCGATCCTTTGGAATGAAATTTCAGATCAATCGCACGTACAGTAGATGGATCAAATCTAATTTATATATGTATTTCTAACCATATCCAGTACATGCATTCCTTTGAACCCTAACATACTTTATTCTCTAGTGTACTTCAATTACACCCCCCCCACCCACCCCAAATGAGAAGCGGAAAAGTGCTGAGTGGTGAGTGGATGCGGACCGACTTACTCTGCTGAAGTGTGTGCAATACATCTACGCGCAAAGCTAACAAAGCAAAACAGCAACACATTGAGGTCAGGCTGCTTTATAACACTCCCAAAACTGGCACACACGACACACACTATCGTATAACGCCACTGTTCAATG
The DNA here is from genome assembly GCF_059441095.1 of Idiotropiscis lumnitzeri. Classification (NCBI taxonomy): domain Eukaryota; kingdom Metazoa; phylum Chordata; class Actinopteri; order Syngnathiformes; family Syngnathidae; genus Idiotropiscis; species Idiotropiscis lumnitzeri. The sequence goes on along the minus strand of NC_142397.1, from coordinate 11,578,500 downwards.
ACATAAATAGCTGTGAATTATCCCACACTGGCGTACACATTACCCTCAAAACCTCATTTTTGTCTTCAGAAGTCATTGACTACTTTATTGCCACTGATGCAGCTCATAAATACAGTTTGTATATTCATTTTTTATATCAATGCTATTTGTGCAACAATGCTGTTCCGCTTTATTGCTACCAGTCATACTTTGTACTTGCCCTGTAAGGATAAAGGTGTGTATTGAGAATAATAATAAAAGTAAAATCCCACCCATCGTTTTTTTTCTTGAAGCTACCAACACTGAACAAATATGCTCTTGAAAATATCGATGCTTTGTGTACCAAGCAATAACAAAAAATATATTGTGGTCTGGTTTAAATGTCTTTGCCATCAAAGGAAAGGAAATTTCTACACAGTCCACATTAAAAACAAAACAAAAAACACTGCTTCCTCATGAACAAAGAAGTAGAATGAGAACAAACTTGTGGACAAACAAAAATATACTATTATAAATAACTACTATTGAAAGCACAAGTTACCACGTAGAACAACATGGTCATAAAACCTCATTTCAAATTCAGTAAAGCAATCATATTCCTGGCAACCAGTTCGCTGTCGGATTAAGGGTCCAGATATCGCTGACATGCACACATTTATGAGCCTCTACATCCCCTATATTGTGCTCGTGCCTTTGGCTCAGGCTCCTCTCCAAGTTTTATGAAATAAGTAGACAGGGCTACATCGGGCTGTCAGCCGTCTGTCATGTGACTGTCAACTGCCCAAAGGGTTGAACTGTTCTCACGATGTGCTCTGGACTGAAGGGGTTGTGGCAGCTGTATGAATGAGGGGGGTGTTGGGATTTGGAGTGGACACTGCTGTAATGTTTCAAGTATTAAAATTTGCTCAATATATAATTTTTAGAGGGCTGCTTCCTTCTGAATGAAAGAATGAAGGCCCTATAGATTAGAAATTAATTTGCACAAAAATAATCATGGTCTCTATATCCCACGATTCTTTGTATGCTAAAAACTCCAGGGGCCCTAATTAGGTGCCCAAGGCAAATTTAACTCAAAGTGTCAACCAACTGTGAGTAGGGGTGGAGATTTGTTTCCGCCATTGTGAGAGCACACACGGGTAATGGAAGCAACACCTTTCAATACCTTTAAATTCAGTGCAGGAGAGGCACACGGAGTCCTGGACTCACTGTATATGAAACTAGAGCAGCAGACCATAAAACATAATCTTAAAGATGAACATTTTTGCGAAAATGTTCACAGTGTACCAAATCACCACTCACTACAAGTGATGACACAAGTTATGTTCGCTCAAGTTCCATTGTGATTGTTGAGATGTACACATGTGGCAAGAGATTGTTATAAAGGAAATAGCAATAACAAATGAGTACATGGGAAAAAAAATTGTTGAATTTATTCAAATTTATTTCAACAAGTGATTGCAAAAAATGCACCTGGATCCAAATGTGTTTTTTGGAGTAGTCGTCTACTACTCATCCTGTTGATCTTATTTTCTGCAACCACTTGGCGAAATGAAAATGAATAAATTCAACACTACATTTTATTCTCCGGGGGAATGTATTATAAAACTAAATAGAGATGTCACATTGAGGGCACAGTGTCACATTGCCATGCTGAGGGGAAGTTGCTCAAAGGCATCTCGACAGCACTCAAAACAAACAAACAACAAAAAAAATGCCTCTATCCATGAAGCAGCCATCCACAACGAGTGTTGAAATTACATCCCTGCAGTCCAAAGTCACTTTTCTCTTAGGTATTCTCATTTGAATTATTCCATTATTTATGGTAAATTAAACCAAGTTGCCACGAGGCATAGACTCATCATACTGTCATTGGTGCAGCTCATAGTTGTGTTGCATCATTAGAATCCATCAGCCTGTAAAATTATGAATATTGCATATCATCTCGTAATATTTACCCTTCTTCATATTCGATTGTAACCCCTCTGCAATTATCTATTATTAGTGGTGCATGCATCCTGACGAGCTGGCATGTATGCTCATGCTTGCTGATGTCACACAGGTGTGGATTTACTCCCGGATCATTTGTATCCATGAAACATGACGGCCGAGACACCGTGTGGCGTGGAGGCCAAAGCTATAAGCATTTTATAGTGATGGGCCTTGGCCTTGGGAAGCAATGAAGCTATCACCCCACGTGTCTGTAGTGAGCATCATTTCCTGCTCCATCCACCAGCTCAGCATGTTAGTCAGGCAGAGCACAGAAGAATTGTAAATTGTACAGTGACCCTTCACTGAGCTGCATAATTGGGTGTAATAGACTGTAATCGTAGCTCATTTCATATCGCGGTAACAAATTGAGAAGTCGTTGGAGAAAGCAAGGCAATTAAAATAAAGTGCAGGTGCTTTAAGGCACTCTCTTGAGTGGAACGAAAACTGAAAAAAATATATACCTCACCATTAAATTGAAATTTTGAATCTTGAGTGGTTGACCGTATTACAGTCAGAAAAAAAGTTATCCTCTACTCAGAGTCAACATTAATCTTTAATATTAAACCACATTGCTCCCAAATATAGATTCTCCAAGCAAGGTGTGTTTGGGCTCATATTCTGAATAGAAAAATAATTTTTTTTAAAAATTAAAAAAGCAAAGGATTGTTTATTCAAACATGTCTGTGGTTCAAATATGAGTGGTTATTAACCTTTTTTAAACTGAGAGAGCATCTTCTCGGGTACTGATTAATAGGAAGGGCTATTAGTTTGGTTACACACTTCTGGAATAGCAAATTTGCTGAAATTACCTCTACTAATGCTAATATTACATGTTATTAGGAATAATTACTTATTCATTTATGTGAAGACACTGATCATGTAAATGATTTCTCACCATAAGAAGGAAATAAGAGAAACATCTCTAATATGATATCATGTAATTGTTTGCACATTTTTAAATAATATGCAACTCTCCAGTTTTGTCCTGTAAATATTTTCTAGTGTTAAATGATGATTTCTAGAACTTCACAATATGCCATCACTGATAAGCTATTTTTAGAACAGGACCTGATATAGTCTGTATAGTCACGTTACAAAAAATACAAAAATACAAGTAAAGTAAAGTGATCAATCTGGGGATAAAATATAAAGAAAAACATGTGGAATACATTCATATAATAGGAGATGCTGAGTAATGTACTGTAGTTATTACCCTTTTTAATATTTTTAATTTTTATGTCAAATAATTAATTGGCGGTTCTGAGTGAATAGCACATGCAATTTACAATTGCTTGTAATTTTGTCCGAGTGGAACACAGTAGCTTCCGTGGAAGTGATCATTACTTAACAGCAGTCAACTTTCCTCATTGCAAAGATCAATACATGCTTACACATTATACAGAAATAAGTAACTTCTTAATGTGGATTTCAATCAATGCACATTTTCACATTTTTTGAGGTATACTTGTGTCATTTGTGACTGAATCACCGGCATAATAGTTCTTATCTTGAACCATGTAACCTAATGAGAACGTACGCCCACGCTACAGCTTAAGAGTCTTCAGATATGGACACTTGACACTGAAGAGTGGCAACATCCACACAAAGGCATCATCTCGATAATAACATTGCTATGGAAACAGTATGGAGGTGTGTGCGTGCGTGTGCGTGTGCGTGTGCGTGTGTGTGTACACAGTAGCAGTTCATTTTAACAGAGCAGAAAATTCATAGCATATAAAATCACACACTGGCGAATGCATTTTTGCTGGATAGCAGAAACCCCACTTGGTTTTAATCGTTTTTATATTTCACGCTAAATCTTTTCTGCTCGGCAACTTTTACTTGTTGTCATGGACTACACACACATTATAACTGCAAGAGTAAGAAGGAAAAATACTGTATAGGCACTGTATCTGACAACAGAACGATAGCATTGTTATGTGTTAATATGTTATTTGAAATGCTTAATTTGGATTTCATCTCAAACACAGATTTAACAGAATAGAATATTTTGCAATCTGATATGTGTTATTTCCCGCAGAACTCAAAGAATTTGGGCCATTCCATCGAATCAGTGTGATGTGTTTGCTGTAACGCTTGCTAAAAAAAAAAAACGTACATTTCTGCCTTGACTTCTTCAACTTTTGACTTTGATTGATATAAAATTATTATTGGCCTATCTCAGGCAACATGTCAAAATAGGAGGGAGCATAGCATTTGCAAAGACATAAAATATCCACTCATAGTTGAAACGTATTAAAATTACAGATAAATAAAGGTGTGAACTGACTTTTGGCCTTTCCATGGCCTGCAGAGGATCTGAATGATGCAACAACTTTGAAAACTAACAACTAAAGTGTGACTTTAAACAAATTTCATTTTTCGTTTTGTTTTTTGTACAAAAAAAAAAATAATAATAATTCAAATGGATTTAAATTGCACTGGGACGGTAGTTCCAGTGTTAAATGTAGTTTAAATTTACCGGATGTTGAAAGTGTAGGGATTTGTCTCCAGAAGAAGGATTTCAATCATGAGAGAGTAGAAAATAAAACCCACGCCAAATTAATGGGAGGCTGAAGGAGTTTGTGCCATTAAATGAAGATTGGGGCAATAGGATGAATCTGATTTTAGACAGTGGGATGTGCATGATGATTTGCGTTATGGTCGCACACAACAACGGAATTTCCATCATTGATGGAGACATTCAGTGGCACGTTGTATTCTATGTATTGCCTAACTTGCATTGTCTGTTGGTGTGTATCCATCAGTAAGGTGAAACATATGACATATTACCGTATAGGTCCATTTTTAGTCTCCTCATGAATAAAATTTGTCTCTTTTATATTGAGATATTGTAAAAGTGTTTCAAGAAAAACAGGCGTCAGACTGTTTTTTTGCTGAGCAAAGTACAGGCCAGCATGTCTTGAATATACAGAAAGTTGCAACGCTCCAGAAATCAGACATCATTGCCCCAAACAGGGAGATAGGAGACGGCCCGACTTTATTCACATCCTGAAGAACTGTTCATGTTTCGAACCGTTGTTAATAATGATTGAGAAATTGAGAAGAAATGTTAGGTGAAATGTTAAGTTTGGTGCTTCATTGTTTGAAACCGAGAGGCCGGTTCGACCCCACACAGATGACTAAAAATTTGTCACGCTAGATTATGATGGATGGATGGGTGTTGTTGAAAATGTGATCTTTGTAATGCGTTATAAAACAAAGTGTTATTATAAAGTGTAACAAATCTGCAAGCAAGGTTAAACCGCTGCACAATGTGAGAAAAATGTGTATGATTCGGGAGCTGTGAAATACCTGCAATTAGAAAAAAAGTTGCCTTTCTCATTAAAAAAAAAAATACATAAAAATGAAAAAATATTCGCGTATCATCTATTTTTCTGACATTTTCCTTTGCTTTTTGACGTCTTTCATGAGCAGCCAAAAATTGCTGCAACTACACTGCATTGCTGCACCAAAGACTGCAATGTGCAGTGTGAGAATGCTGCTACGTATATAATGTACTTTCTGTGGAGTCCACCGTATATAACGGAGGGATGTCGAGGTGATATGCACACTGTCCCTCTCTTCTCCAAATAGGCCTGAAGGGAAAACACTGGAGAGTTTGCTTACAAGTTATAAGACCATAACCCAGAACAATCCAATCACACACACACACACACACACACAGGCGGCTCATTTTTTTTTTTTTTACTGCAGTCTGGAAAGACGTAGAACTAAAGTGCTGATACGCCTAAACTTTGCATTCGTGTTGAGCTATACAGTGACCCTTTAAAAGTAATGTATGACCAAATAACTAGTGGAAAGTCCAAAGCGGAAGGATACTCAAAAACAGAAATGTGTTCGCTAGAAAAGAAGAAAAAGGAGGTAACAATTTTTTACCCTATGTAGGTGCTTGAATGTAAATTGCAATTCCTTCTCTCTAACCAAAAAGATCGACCTTCAATCCACAGAGGGTCACCCTCCAGCAAAGCACACCTGGCACCCTTAAAAGATTTCACTTTCAAAACAATTCCTCCTCTCTCAGCAAACAAACACCGCCAGAGGACCGATGACTGGCAATCAAAAGGAACACTGACAAAGCAGTGCTTGGAAATATACAGCACAATCCTGTATAAGGAGATGTCTGTGAGGATATAGAGAGGATCTATGGGCGTCAGGGCTTGTATTTGTCGCAGTGTTAATTTTAGATCCACCTTTAAAATGAATCATGGGAAGTGGAAATGTCCACAAGAACTACGTACTGTTCAATCTCTTGACACGACACACTCATCTGCTCATGCACACGCTTTTACGTACGCGCGTACACACGCACACGCACACCATGGTCGTATGTCGCAAGACAACGGCTCCCCCTAGCGGCAGGTTTTGCAACAAGCAGCCATTGGAGTCTCTGTATTGATACTCACTGTAATGTGTATAGCAGCCCACTGAGCACACTATCTCCTCCATTTACCCCTTTAAAGATTCTCAATGTGTGAACTTGTGTTGTCATTGATGATCCATCTGCCCTTATTATATTGATATCATGTGCGCTTATTGGCAGGGAGCTGTCGGTATTATTTGCAAAAATCTGCAGGGTACACGGTCACCTTGAACATGAGTTGAAATATTCCAATCAAACAAAGTGTGTGCGTGAATAAGAATCTCCGATAGGCACAATGCCATCCTTGCTCAAGGCAGTGTAGGGGAAGATGTTATCCTCGGGCAGCCACTGAAAGCTTCTGCCCCTTCGGTGACATCTATTAGCAATTATCTTTTAGAGGTCCATACAGGGAGAGGAGGAGTGAGCAAGTGACACTTTAATTCCATCCATTCATCCAGATTTTATAAGGCGATCTTCTCATTCAGGTTACAGGATAGCTGGAGCCTATTCGAACTGACTTTCGACAAGAAGGCTCACAAGGCACATTTAAACTCATATTAATTCATATATATATATATAGCAGGGGTAGCTGGATTGAATGCAAACTGCTCCCCGGGGAGCCCAAATGGTAACCAGGATGTCTGAGGGAGACATGCTAATCAAGAAATCACTGCGCTGCCCTGTTCAATTGCACCCTAATTTGTACAACTTGGAACTGATTAAAAAATAATAATCATGAAAATACAGCTACCAAGTTGCACAATTCAACAACTGTCATAAAACTCTACATAGCCTGGCTCGCTGCTTTACGTTGCTACTTGTTATCGAAGATAGCGTGTTTTATTCATTCATTGTTTTACATTTCTTTTTACAAATGTGTGATGTTAATATGCTGCATTCCCATGGATCTTTATTTTCCGATTATGTGCAGCTGCAATCACATGATTATCAAGCTGCTTGAAGATGGTCTTGTAGCCTTTACATTTAACATGCTTGTCAATAACTTTTAAGTTCCTGAGATGACTCTCAAACTTTGCTCCTTTTCATCCATGCTTAGTCTGGTATAAACCATGTCACCAAACAGCACAACCACTGACAAATTGCTGTCTTTTAAATACACCAATTCTGCTTATAGGTTTGATTGGTCTTCCACTTGTTTAGCGCTGTTCCATCTTTTAAGGAACTCAAAGCGCTTCGCACTAATGTCGCACCTACCAATGGGAAAATAATTTTCAATCTTTTCTATGACGAGACCATCATTTTTGTTTTGATGACGTTTTTTAAAGTCGGCTTTAAGTCGGCTTTGCCTCATTTTGCCTCATTTTATGTTTAATAATAATAATAATAATAATAATAATAACAATAACACCCACACTCAGTTTAAGTTTAACATGGCATGTCCCAAAACAGTCTATGATCCAATATATAATAATAATAATTATTATTATTATTATTATTATTATTATTATTATTATTATTATTATATAATTATTATTGTTGTTGTTATTATTATTATTATTATTATTATTATTATTATTATTGTTATAATTATTATTATTATTATTATTATTATTATTATTATATATTGGATCATAGACTGTTTTGGGACATGCCATGTTAAACTTAAACTGAGTGTGGGTGTGTACTGTAAGTCAAAGATAAACCCACTTAACGGCGCTAATGCGGCAACAAAAGGTTCTTAAATTAGTCATGATTGGAGCATTGACTTCCCCTTTTCTAAATTTGAATGAGCGGTTGTATTGGCGCTCGCCCTTCTTAGAATCACGGATTAGAAAAAGTCATTAAGCACAACATACCATAAAACTCAAAGGAGATTTTCCCACCAGGTGCTCTCTTTCGTGCTATGAAAAGTCATTTGTCCCAATGTTGCTTGAGAGCCAACTATTTCAGAGGATCTTCTTGGATCAACCACCAGACACTCACATTTTATCTATGATACTTCAGCCATGAGATGTTTGGAATAGACATAACCCTACACCAAGTTATTGTGGTGATACATTTAGAAACTGGCACGCAAGGATGCCCATCTTTAGAGTGTGGGAATTTTGATGAGAAGAAAAAACAATATGAACACTGTACTGTAAAAAGAGTTGCGATGATGGGAATCCATTTTAACGATTGAATCCACAAAATCACACGTGAAAAATAAAGTTGTCTTAGCTCAATGAGTGCCCAAGAATTGACTGGCCGGGTGTACCCCGTCTCTGATCTAATACGTATTTTGATGGGATCGGCCCTAGCTCGAATTTTATATATATATATATATATCGAATATATATATATATATATATATATATATATATATATATAATATTTATATATATTAAATAAATCGTCTGTCAATTTTGTTTTGAAAATCGACCTAATCCAAGTGTTACCAGCGTCACAGGACTGTCCTGACATGTTCTGTCCTGTGACGCTGGTAGTCACGTGCCATATTTTAAGTCACATTTTATCATCATATCACTTCCAAGGTACCACTGTACATTGATTCCAGTTTGCACTTCTGCCACAAGTGTAAACGCAACTGTAACCCAGGTCCTCATGCATTCATTTGCCCAAAAAAAAACAACAAACAGAAGGCTTTATTATATTACAAAAAAAAAAATAACCTTTTAACCAATTCACTGGCAAGCCCTGCTGCTGAGACATCATCAAAAATGTGAAGGTCTTGCAGCTAAGTGAGTCCCACCGTCACACCCAAGGTGGCAAGCAGAAATGTTCAATTTAAATCTTGTAAATTGAGTTACGAATGGTAAAACGATAGTTAACCGAAAGGAAAGTAACAGACAGACCAAATGTAATGACACTAATACTGTCACCTTCACACTCTGGTCTGTCAGCACAGTTCATTTAATCTGATGGATTGACAAACATCCAGACTGTCACTACACACACACACACACCCACGCACCCCCCCCCCACACACACCCACACACACACACACACGCATCAATGTGTACATGACATATGCTTTCTCGTGTCACCTAGTGCAGCCCGGAGGTCTAAATATCCCCTCAATGTCACTGCCCTTACTTCCATGAGGCTCCTTTTTCCAATAATGTCATGTGCGTGTGATCAAGCCATGTCAGCAACTTGATTGAATTGATGTCCACTTTAATTTGGCATGTGTAATTAAAGTTAAGCTGCTGGCATTCATTTGAGCATCTATTAGCATTTCGGTTAAAAGCGGATGTACTATCTTTATGCGGCTGTTTAATTAATTCACGTCCCATTTTGGTCAACGCTATTTTCGGTGACAAAAAGTAAGCCTGAATGCTGAGTAGTACTCGTTCAAGTAAAATGGTCAGCTTGCAACTGATTGTGGTGCGTGTGAAGCCGAAAACCATTGTACTACGAACGCTGGCAAACATTTTCTTTTTTCAATTGCCAAACATTTTAATGGTTTCTTTGTCATTTTGGGCCAGTGAATGTGAAAATTATATAAATTTCTTTGACATGTTTTAGAGATATTCATATTTTTTTAACAATTTATTTAGGCGTAAAAAAGTCAAAGTGAAACAAGTTTAGTTAATCGTTAACGTTGCATAATTTTCGGAAATTTTTCCTGAAACATGATTTGACTATTAGGTTCTCTGCACGGACAATTTCAATCTTTCATGATATCGCATCAAAAATGAAAGAATACTGTATGAACATGTTTGAAAGGACAGATAAAGCCTCAGAGTTGTTTCATAAAGAGAATATCAATGTCAAAATGTGCACATTTTTTGCTTTTATTTTTTTTTTCACAATTTTTATTTTTATTTTTTAAATGTCATTCTTCTGCATAAATTATTATTTTTTGTAATGTAATATAGGTATCTCAAAATCTAGAGCCAATTCAGAAAAAAAGATGTAATTTTTGGATTCAGCAACATTAAAATACCATTAAACAGTTGAACCTTTCTAGGCACCAAAATGTTTGTTGCCAGTATAATATAAGACACTCCTTCCGCACGTTCTTGATTTGAACGATGACTAAGAAGGGATGATCAAAGTTGCAACACCAATGTTCCATTGAAAATAAAAAAGTGTGCATTGCAATGTTTCAATTCAAGTCATAACTTAATTTGTCACTATTGCTTAATTCTCCCCAAAGAAATGTGAATGTATATCTTCTGTGATGAACACAACTCCTTGAGATGCATCATAAGAATATTCCACATACATGAAAAGAAAAAGCCGATGTAACATCCACATTGTGCTTCCGCAAAGTTTTCTGTGAATGAACACAATAACAAATAAGCCTTTGGGGCATCCAGCTGCTTTGCTATATGCTGTAAATAAATACGTTGCTACCAAGTAAATGAAAACAAGCGGTCCAACATACACACACACACACACGCACAATCCTTGAAAGTACATATGCCAAGATCCCAGGGCAAAGTGCGAACAGCGTACGGCCATATGAGCTCTTAAAGCCAGGTTGACCCTAAAGGAATACAGCTTGCCAGCAAACCCTGCCCCCTCTTTGATGGAGGGCTTTACCGTCTCATATTCTCATTTCTTCTGCACCAACACAACAGTGGACTTTGCTAAGGTCATGTTATTTTTGCCCTCATTGATAGTTGCTCGAATATGTCTGAAGAATGAGCATAGCAACAATTGGACGGACTGAAAATGTGAAGCCTCACAAAGATTGTTTGTTACATGGGTGGGATTGGATTCAATAAGAAGTCGGTTTATTTGAGATGTTTCTAAGCTGTAGTCATAAATCATTCATCCCTTGTGCCTCTGTCTAGATTCTGTTGAAAATTCATGTTGTGTGTCAATATCACCTTTGTCCTAAGTGTTGATATGGTTTTATACAGTAATCAAAGAAATGCATGACTACAACTTGGGTGAGTCTTCATGTTTTTGCAATGTACAGAACTCATTCTTATTGGTGGAACTGACAGGTGAGATTTATTGCCGTTTATTTTTTCATAAGATGCAAGGTCATTTCTTTCTGTTTAAAAAAAAATGTATATAAAAATATATATTTAAAAAAAAAAAAATACTTATATATATATATATATATATATATATATATATATTTAAAAGACTAAAAAAAATCTAAGAAAAATATACAATTTCTGCTCTGATGTCCAGATGTTTCACTCACAGACCGTGGCCATATTTACCAGTAGCTCATTCCCAATGAGTCATCGTGGAATGCATTTTGTGAAATAACATTAAATATTAAGAACAAGTCCATGTGACAACCAAGCACCAACTTCTCTCGAATAGAATCAAGCACACATTTCTCATAACGAAAGAACAAACAATATCGACAGGCTGATGGACAGTTCAATCTGGGTTTTACGCAAGGATCAATCAAAAGTGCTTGTGGCGCTGTGGTCATTACGTAATCAAGCCGGACGGAAGAAAAGAATGTTACTGTCCATCCATCCATTCATTTTCTACAGCGCTTATCCTCATCAGGGTTGCAAGCGATTCACACGCACACTCACATTCCCACCTATGGAGCTCAGTCAAAACATGCAAACAGCGTACAGGAAGGCCAGATTTTGAATTCAAAGTGAAGAAAATGGACTCATATGTAGGCAACAACCATCTGTCGCAACTGGGATTTGCAATGACTTTTTGAAATCGCATCTTTGGAGGTCTGCATACACACACACACAAACATGCGTGCAGAGTTACCTGTACACCATGCCCGTCTGGCTCTTGATGGAGTCGTGCAGCGACAATGTGTGAAAGTTAAGAAACTCCTCCAGCTGTTTGAGCTCTCTCGCATTTTGCGGTTTGTTGCCGCTCCAGAGCATGAGAGGCACGCATGCTCGGGGGCCTGATCCCGCACACGTCTGACCCACCGGCCTCCCTTGACCGAAGCTCGGGGCCTGAACCGCGCTCTGCCTTCTGGACGCCTTCTGCTTGGGGTTGGGGATATCCGGGCATGTTGCTTTGTACAGATACATCTTCTCACTTGATTCAATCTTTCAGATTAGTTTTTCTGTGAGCAGGTCCTAGTAACACGAACGCTGGGGGATAATCCAGGTAGGCCCGCCGCCCACACGGTGGTGGGCATGCGAGTAAAGCTCAAAGCAAAGTGAGTGATTTGTCTCTGGATGAATTCCCACATAGATGAATCCTCTTGTTTGAAAAAAAAAAAATCAAAGAAAGAAATGCCAAAAATTCCAAAAGTCCATCATGAAGCTGCTAATAGTCACATGTGCTCTTGCAAGACGGCTGTCACATAAGTTCTTTGTGCACATGCCAATGAAGAGAGCAACACATACATTCTCTATCTCTCTGCGCTCTCTTTCACGCCCGACACACACACACGCGCACACACACACACACACAAACTGTCACTTTGCCCCCTGCACAGCCAGTCTGCATTAGAAGCACACTTTGGTTTTGCTCCCTATTAAACGGTCTGGGAATCTGGGACATTTTTTTTCCACCCTCCCTCCCTCTCCTTTTCACTCTCGCCCTCTCTCTGTTGAGTTTGTTTCTTTCTATCTCTCCCCATCCTTTTACCCCTTCTCTTATCCTCCCTCCCACCCTCGCATCCTCCATCATCCCCCTTTTGTGTGCCAGTATTCCCTCTCTGTCACTTACTCCCGATCTCCTCCATTGACTCTCCTCCAACATTTCTTCCACCCATTTTCAGTTTCCCCATCCGGAATAGGCCATTCTTGAAGGTGTTGTTATTATTATTATTGTTTACTCATTTTCACTCTCAACCCACATTATACCTTTTATCTACGCCTCAGTTTTTTTTTTTCCTTTACGTTTTTTGAAACCGGCATTTCTCCTCTTTTTCTGCTTCTTTCTAACCAAAGTGCACTCGGATAACACACACACATACACACGAAAGCACACTCGCAGCCAACAGCATGTTCTGCACATTTGCACACTGTCTGGGGGCAATGTTTTTGTAATGAAGTGAACCACAAAATATCACGGGGGAAGCCTCTACTATGCTCCGTTTGTTCTCTCTCTCACTCTCTCACTGTCGCTCTCACACATGCACACACAAACACACACAGTCACAACATAGAGTAGCACACCTTTGACCTCCCATTGGGAATAGATAATGACATCATGTCTGGTCCCCCCAGAGGATTATGGGACTTGGGACCAAGTGTCATTTTTAAATATGAGATTAGTTTTCAGACACGGAATCGGAATCATACTTTAATTTTCATGCACTGTATGTTTATTTATTTCAAATTTTATGCCGATTTTTAGCGTCTTAACAGCACGTCTTTTGATGCAGTTATTAGGCATAATCTGCCTAGACATCCTGTTTTTACACAGTAATAATCAAGTAATAACAACTCACACACTGCCTTCCATGTCTAAGCTGCTGTCAACAAAAGAGAGTACACCCCTAAGTGAAAAGGTTTATATTTATAATATTTTGCATGGCCACCAATATTTTTCTTCACCAGAGCTTCACAGGTTGCCGCTGGAATCCTCTTCCACTCTTCTACAATATCACCGAGCCAGTGAATTTGAGAGACTTGCTTATCTATCTTCTGCTTTGGGAGGCTCCTCGGATGTTCAATAGGGTTTAGGTCTGGAGGCAGCTAATTTAGAAAGGCAGTGGTCATCTTGAATGTTTGCTTGGTACTGCTTTCATGTTGGAATGGACCCAATTTCCAAAGGGAGGGCAACATACTTCGCTTTACTAAGTCACAGACCATGTTGGCATTCATCATTGCCTCAGTTAACCTCCGCCATTGTGTGTGTGATTCTAAATTTTTACTTAGTCAGCCAGAGGGGGAAAATGATTTAATCTCCAGAAGAGGTAATAATTTTGTGATTATTTTCTGCTTTTAAAACACAAAAGAATATGTCATTTAAAATGCGACAGCAAGGAGGGAGCGCCGGAATGTCGCCAAAGATCAAACACTGAAAAATGCTACAACTTGTCACAGGAGCTTTTGAGTGCGTGAAACCCAAATTTGATGTTGTTCGACATAAACAAGTAAATATTGTACTTGGAGCTCAACCTCAGCCTCTCAGTGGTTTCAAGACTGACAGTGGGGCAGCTGCGTCCATTGTCCTGTCGGAAGAGTGGAAAAATTGATCCTGCCTGGCATAGGCAATGTCAGCTGATCTTATGCAACGTGACTGTTTACTGTTGTAATAATAGCCACTAGTATTACACCTGTGGTGAATTTGTGTTTTGGAGCAAGTGGACAGAGCCCTAGAAGAACCAGAAGATGGAGTTGTGGGGAAAAATAGCCTGTTTCTTTTCTGACATTCTGATATCTGTTCACCTGGTATGTATTTTATAATTAATAAAAGGTAGTGAAATAAATGTAAAAATGTGTGAATAAAAGGCGCCCACAATCCATAGTATGTCGGGGTTTGGAGGTATATTCTTCTTATATTGTATGTAAGCTTTGCATGGTTTCGGACATAAAGTCCGCCTCTTCACACTCAACCAAACCATGCCAGCAAGTGCAAGGCTTCACCATCGCTCGAATTTGCTTAATAAAGTGTATTTATTTGAAATGGCGGCGGGCAACTCTTGCTCGCTTCCAGACCCGGAAATGTATATTTAGCGTATGTGGTGGCCTGCGACTTTTGCGACATCATCGCTAGACAAGACCCATTTCTTATGTGCAGAAAGACAGTGGGTGTGGCTTGTAATTGTGTTTGTCCGAAATCTATAGGGTAAATACGCATGGACAATTTAGATTTATTTTTTTTGTTGGATACATTTCGCCGGCCAGATTAAAAAGTCCCACGGGCCATATATGGCCCACAGGCCGTATTTTGCCTACTGCTAGTCTAATATGCCTCTGCACATGATTTGCGCCAGTCATGAAGACAATGTCTTAAGAGTCCTCTGACACGTTCCTATGATACAGCATTTCAATCTAAAAGCTTTACATTCTCCAAATACAAATTAAATGCAAACATTTTGAGCACTCTATGAATTCAATACTTTAATTTTCAAGTAATGTGCCTTGTGGTGCAATGGAATTGAATTGAATCATAACTGTATCCTCAGCCTCTCACATGTTTATTTTCTATTTCTACATCAGCTTTATGTTCCATGAGACTAATTAAGCTTTTATTCTGTGCCCCACCACCTCCACACTCACTCACACCCACTCCATTAGTGTTGAACTCTACATACAGTTTCATTATCACATCCATATTTTTGCATAATGAGTAACTGAGCTAATTAAAAACAAAATGGGAAAATCTGCGACTTTTATTCATCTTACTGTATTTAGCTGTGGCTAAAGCAAATGTATACTTATGTCCACAGCATGAAAACATCGTAGTATTTAGTGATCTTAAATGAGAACACTCTTTTCATTTCATCCGGTGCTATGGCAGCAATAATTAAGCCAGAGATCAGTTTCCAGCCCTCAGGGACTGTCCTGCTCCTATTTAAGACCAATGTGGTGGCCTACATTTCCGACTAAAGCCCAACGTTATTATCGCTGAAGATCTAAACCCGTTTAATGCTGAAGAGCACAATAGAGATCACGTCGCTGACACTTCAACTAAAAAAAAAAATCCAAACAATGCTGATCTTTGCATAGTGAACATTTCATTCATATTCATCCAAAGGAAATGTTTTTTAAATACCATTTACTAACTTTAACTCATTTGCTTTGTAAAAAATGAATTATGCATATTAATAAGATATTGTAAAAGTGATAAATTGTTAATGCTAAAACTTGAAAAAAAATCTAAATTCGCATTAAACTCACGCAAAGATACACAAACACAATCTGAACGAATTTCACCAGGAAATGAAATGATTGACTCCAGCATGAGAGCATGTGATTGCAATATCCTGCATATAATCGAATTGGCATTAATTGCTCTTGACAGTGAAAAAAAAAAAGCACACAAGCTATTTTTAGCACACTTAAAGATCCCTGGGAAATCTGTGGTTATATTCTGCCCCAGTTTTTAAATAGAACCGCTAAAGGGCTAAAAGCCTTTGCCTGCGTGTGTGCATATGTATGTATCTCTATTCTAGTGGGGACAAAAAGTTGAAAACAATGGGGTCCAGGATTGCATGTGGGGACCACAGTTTGGACCAATCAATAGAGAGCTGATCTCCCTGGAGTCAATGTTCACTACTTGTTGTATTTGCATGTGCGTGCTTACTTTTATCAGAAAGTGTGAGTGTGTGTGCGTGTGAGTCAGCAAACTCAACTTTCTATAGATATTTAATGTCGTGTCTTATAAGTAAATAACAATTCACAGCAGTACAATGGGAACAATTTCCTTGGCGCATCTTTAAGGACAAGTCGATGTATCTCCTACAGTTATTATAAAGATCAGTTCTCTTCGAGCTAATAGAGCTTCTTGGTCTCTTGGTTTAATGGCATGTGATGGATCAAGCAGCACTTTGCAGTCTTCAGCAATCCAAACTAGTGTACCTTGGCACTCAATTCAGATTTGTACACTCACTTGTGCCAAATCATTTCTCTGAGTTCCAGCTGCTACTGTCCTTTTTCTTACTATTGAATGTGCGTTTTTTTTTTTCATGTAATCCAGCTGCAATGTTATAAAAAAAAAAAAAAACATTTTTTTTTTCCTCGGGTCTCAGTTTTGTTGAAGAAATTTTCCATAGGTGTGAATGAGTGATGTTTGTCTGTATCTGCCAAGTGACTGGCAACTAGTCTCCCTCAAGCTTTCCAGAGCTCCAAAATGTCTTGTAAAAACAGATAAATAAAGTTTTATTCGCTTTAAAGAAATTATTACACTGAATTAACGTGCTTAATAACGCGGGATCACACAGGCATAATTTGGACTGCTCCCACGTCCCTTCTCATGCAGCTATATCATCCTCTTACAGTGCATATGCAGGCTTGATTTAGGAAGAAGAAGAAGAAAACAGACTTGATGGCATGTTGTAAGGAAAAAGAAGCAGAGTTATTCCAATGGCGCGTTGAAGAGGAGAAAACGACAGAAACACAAGCAGTTTTTATCACAACTGCCAAAGGAATTTGAATCACTCCTCTCCATTAAATATGTTTTCAAGAAAGAATCACAGCACCCAAAAAGTCACCGTTGGTGTAATCTTTCACTTTCCTGATTTATGTGCGGGCAGCATAGGTCCAGTTCCCGCTCAGTGACAGCTTGAATGTGAATGTGAATGGTTGTTGTCGCTATATGTACCATGTTGGAATTGACTTTCGGACAAAGTTAGCTGGCACAGGCTTCAACTCCCTGCGACCCGAGATTTAAGATATTTTTAGGAATTAATTTTTATTTCTGCCATCTCATTTTGAAAATACAAATCTAAACTGCGCAGAAAGATGTTCTTTATAGTGCCTTTATTACATTTCTCTCTCTCTCTCTCTCTCTCTATATATATATATATATATATATATATATATATATATATATATATATATATATACCATTTTTAATGTTTAAATAACCTCATCATTCAATTCTTTAATAATAAATCCATTCATATTAAAACAAGCCAGTTTGCCATCTCTTGTTTTTTGTCCATTATGATCTCTCTGTTTTGTTAGATGAGTTAGTGAACAGAGCCCCCAAAAAAAAGCAGAAAACCGTGAACAACAGAACACAATTGGAGAACAATTGAATGAGGGGTTTTAAGCTCGGATGATTGGAATGCGACGCAGAGCAATTAAGCGTTCCGCAACAAAAACGCAGAGTGTAGGAAGAAGGGAAGCGGCACACATTTTCTACTTTCTTTCTTTCTGCGTGAGAAACAAAGAGAGGAGATAATGACTCCATTCTAAATGTCTCAAGTTGAGCTTGTGATCGCCATCTTTAAAGCGACGTCACCACGGGTAAACCTTCTGAGTGCCAAATTCCCACTCCCACCACTTTCATATGTTTTGTCGCCATGGTGTTCTGCAACATCAACACGGTCAAATGCAGCAGGACATATGCTGCCTATTAGCATTAGAGCGAGATCAGGTGACTCAACTCTTAAGTCGGGTCAGACTTTGGCGACACACAACACTCACAAATGAAATGATGATCTAGGAGAAGAAACACTTTTCATCACTGACAGGCTTGCCCAAAAATACTTTGATCATCTATCAGCTCTAGTGAGGAACACACATGCTGACAATTGGACCTAAACTGAGCGTTTTCCAAATAATAAAAAAGGAACGATGTCTCGAAAAGACTGACAATCGTAACTGTTAAACCTGTTCTATATTTGCAAAATGCAAATCCATCCATGTGTGGTCAAGAGCTACTTTGATTGTAAAGTGAAATGGAACACGATAGCCAATTAGGAAGCGAGCTGAAGCTTGCGCTGTTGCCGGACACAAATAGAGGAATGACTCACAATAAAAATGGCCAGGAGAAGAGTTTGCAACCATAATGAACGAGGCTTACTGTTCACACGAGCTTCTTCTTTTTCTACTTCTACCACAACTCTTTCTTTCTTTCATCTTCTTTGCCACAGCATATTGCCTTTCACAGATCAAGTTTTGTAAGAGAATTTTGTAAGTCTTGCAGGAATTCCAACCCGTACAGATTTGCATTGAACTGCTTCTTCAGTGTCCGCTGAAGAGGCAATGGCAGTGCATTCCACAGTTTGTGAGCACGGCCGCAAGGCTTTATCAACTTTAGCTTTTTAATCTTGTGTACAGGATCGTATGTAAAAGGCAATGAAACGACACAAGATCCACCAAGTACGGAGGAGTCGGACTATAGACCTTCGGTCACTGACGACTTACTAAGTCTTACAAATTTCAAGTGAATTTTTTGGGGGAATCCTAAAATGAACAGAGAGCCAGTACGAGGATGACAAAATGAAAGTAATTCAACTGATCCTAGGAGATTTAGAAAGAAGCCTAGCGAAGGAATTCCGAGCGATAATTGGAGACCATCTTGCAAACTTGTGAAAGGCGAAGAGAGGATTGTAATATTTAAAACGTGAGGAGGTAAAAGCAGGAATAATCATTTCTCATTCACAATGAGATGACGTGAACTTAAGTTTAAAGTACCAGTCTTGTATCTCAGAACCAGCATTGCCTGACTTCTGGCCTAGGAGAGGAATTTTTTATGGAGGTGTTTTGTTGGTCATCTCGAGTGTGCCCCAACATGCGCACACACACACACATTTTTCATTTAAAAAATCTATTCAGATGTTAAAAATCAGTATGTGATTTTATTCCAATTATGACACACACATACAATGTATAACGTTTTTTGCCCGATATTGAGCGATGTAGGGAATGTATAATATAGGGACTCACCTGTAGGGCATACCCGTCTTATGGGTGACTGTTTCCTCTTTGCCCAGTCCAAACATTTTCAGGTACCATTTGCTCTCCATCTCTCTTAGCATCGCCGCTCTGTTTTGATGAAGCGCCCCCTGTCGTCCGGAGCAGGAGTTGCACCTGACCTCGGTGGAGTTACCATGGCCGTGACCTTTCGTTCCACTGACGGAGCAGACGGAGTGTTGCCGGTGTACTGTGGGAGGCTGGTGTCCCCCAACTCCCCCGCCGCTGCTCCGGGCCGCTATCATGACCCCAGGTGGTGTCCGATGGGACCACTCAAAGACAGATTTTGATTGGATTTGCCTCTTCACCACTGTTGCCTACTCTTTCGGCAGCCTTCGCCGTCCTCACTACTTGCTGGCATGTGTTTTCTTATTCCTCGCTTTGTATGTTCCTGCAGAGTGCACTCCGGCCTCTTATAGCCTCATCCACACTGAAACAGGATCCGGGTTTCCTTGTCTCGTCACCACTCTGCGCTGGCCTAAAAGGAGGGAGACAAACATGCCAGGGTGTCGACAATACACACATGCATAAGCACACACTTGCAGCAGGATAAATCTACATCCAGATGGTCAGAAGTTTTAATTTAAGATCATGGGAGGACCTCAAATATGTGCAAATTGGAGTTATAAATGATTAGTGCATTTGGGTATGGACGTTGACACATTGTTTTTTCCCAATGGCAACTCTATATTTACACACCTACCGGACTTCTTCAAGGTCTTAGGCTTTAAACACCATTCCATGTGTCACAAGACTCTGGGCTGGTGTGTGAGGAACACAAATTTATTACTTTGCCAAGATACAGTAATCTGACATCTCATAACTACAACTGGGAACACCAGTATCCATTATCTACAACTTTTAAATTATCTCCCGGTGGAAAATAGCACTAACCTGTGTTTCACTTTTAAGTGTAAGCAGAGAAGTCTCCATGTGAGTTAAGAAGATGTCACCACAAAGGCAGCACATTGGGAATTCTGATTAGCACGTTAGTCGCACAGTTCTGAAGTTCTGAGGTTTGGGGTTCGGATCGCAGGTTCCGCCTTCTTGTGTGGAAGTTGTACAACTTTCTTGTACTTATTACTGTTTTGTTATGTTTTTTTGTTTTTTTTAAATGTGATTCCGATAGAGTTCAAATTTCTAGAGTATATATTGATACCTACAAAATGTAAATAATATATAAAAACAACATCAACAGGAAGAAAACGCGAACAACCTTTTAATAACAATAGTGGTAATAAAAAAATTCTGCAATGTAAGAAAAAGATTATAATAGGTATACAATAAGAATTCAGAAGGATTGTAAAGGAAACGGGAAGTTGCGGTCCCAAAAGAAACCCACAGGTTTTGAGACGTGCCTGAATCAGTACTAAATTCCATTGCACTCTCTTATTTATTTATCTAATTTATATATTTGTCTGTATTATTGTTGTATTGCACTGGAGAGGGGAGCCCTCTAACCTCGTTGCACACTTGAGTACAATGACAATAAAGGGATTTCTAATTCTAATTCTACAAGAAAGATTTTCAGATTTGGTCATCCAATTGACTCCATGTAAATACCATTCAGGTTGACTAGCAGCAAGTTAGCTAATAGCAAATCTACAAAAGTGTACTTTTGAAGATCGAAAAAGAGTTCACTATTTAGCAAAATCGTGCAAAAATTATCACACTCATGTCAACATGATTGTGTTTTTCTTCATTAAGACAAGTCAGCACAGTAGCACAGGGAGCTGCTATTAGCATTAGCATGTGGGCCCACACCAACGGAAGTAAACTTTCGAGGAAAAAGGGCTGTAATTGACGATGTGAGAAAAGAAAACTTTATGATGTTGTACATATTGTAGTCAGGTCACAAGGTCGTCCTGCCATCCTGATAAATCAAGTCGGGTCAAATAAAAAGACTAAATGCCGAAGTGTCGGTTCGGAATTATTCAGCCAGATAATGAGACTCTGATGGTTCAGTTACCATAATGGGATGCCAGGGGGCAAGTGTCAGGGTCATTGCTGACTCTGAAAAGCTGAAAGACATGTCTGGATGTCTGCACAGGAGGCAATTCATTATCTTGAAGGAGAACTCCATTGTTCTGGTGTTTTATTAGTTTGGTGCTCAAAAAAAAAAAAAAAACACTATTACACTAATTGGACATTTTAATATACTGCACAACGCACTGCTATCCAACGCAAGAGTGCAGATTAAATATTTATGCCATTAGACAAGAAGGTAGAGTTTTATTTAACTGACAGAGAGGTCTACATTTAAGATTACGTATTTATTTTTAAGGTTGTACTTTACAATGCGTCATCACTAATATTTTTTTTACATATTGGGGTTGCCAACAATTACAGTAAAATTAAAGCTGAATATTTGATCATTCTTGTGTCAGACATGATCTGAATGTACACACTGTCATGATGCTGTTTATGTATATTTTTATAAAACATGGTCAGTTGAAATGTTAAGCTTATTCCAATAACCCACAAAAAAAAAGGTAAAAGGTAGTGAAAACAGATCACCTGATTTTGGGGTTTGGTCACACGACGTTTGCAACGTGAGCCTGAGGGATGGCGGCACCCTGGTATGGATAAAAATTGATGGATTCATCTGCTAATTTTTTTTCCCACTAACACAACATTCATCAGAATGCCACGTTTAGAATAGTGGGGGCACATACAGCAAATGATTGCAATTTTGTGTGTGTGACGGGGTGTATGCGTGTGTGTGTGTGTGTGTGTTTAGTTTCCCTTGAACAGTTTAAAGTTTAAACTTTAAACAGTTTGACACACACACATGCCAACAATGTATTGGTGCCAAAATTCAGCAGCTGTGCGGCTCTATCGTTACAAGTCGTAGCCTAGAGGGTTTTTTACACACATCCTCTTTGAAGAAACTGTTCTTTTAAAAGCCGTGTACTATTATATAATAGTAAAGAAAGCCTTCAAGGGCACATTTTGTAGATTCATATGCATGCTCTGAGCTTTTATGCAGCACAAGAGTTACACTACACGTACAACACACACAAACCGAATAGGGAAGGGCTGATGATGCTTGTTTCATATCGAGGACTTAGGGCCCAAAACGAACCAAAGAAGATGCGAAATTGCATTCTCACTCAATCTAACATTGCAACCAAATAAAGGCCCATTTTTTGTTTGCTTAAACTCAACTCAACTCCACTCTTGTTCCCTTTTGCTTGGATGCAGATGTTGTCCCTGTGTCTTGTTCCGTTGCCTGGGATGTAGTTTCAGGCCGCATGTCCTGTTCCTGAGCTACAGTACACAACCCGGTATCCTGTTACTGAACTACAGCTTCTACCCGTATGTCCAGTACCAAAGCTGCTGCCTCCATCTTGTGTCCTGTTCCTGAGCTGCAGCCTTCTTCATTTGTGTCTTGTTCCAAAACTGTACTGCTGTTCTTAAGATACAACCCAGGCAAATGGGCCTGCGACTATATATATATATATATATATATATATACTCATGTGTGATGTTTATATATTTTTGCCTTGAAATTTGCAATTGTACATGTAAAGCTCTCCCTACCTATTAAATGCATTCCCCTAAGAGACGTCTGGTAGGCGCTGTGGTTGCGCAATACGTTAATGGCACACGCAGCACACCCATGGCGGTGCATATGTGCACCTTTTAACGTGATTTAGCAGCTGCCCCAGCTTGTCAACGAGCAGTAAATTCCAAACACATTCTTTCAGCGCTCTGTCAGCAGCAGAATTTATTACCGTGCACACTGACAACTTTGATTGGGCACATTCACACAGCTTTGCAGATTCCTGGAAAGGCAGGTGCTCATGAACACGTCAATGTACTAATGTACTGTAGAAGTGGCACACAGTGATAAACACTGAGTATAAAGTACATGAACACATCCGAACTTCAAAACAATATTTTTAAGGGTACCTCCTAGGGCCCTATTTTCGCATACAGCGCCAGATTTTACACCCAAGTGCACCTGCGCTGTCTGTGATAATAGAGTCCTTTGTCCAGAAATGGTAAGATATTAAAATAAAATGGAAAATAAATATGTATTGAGGTGTAAAAGTTTCTTTAGTTTTTTTTTAGAGACATCCATGGATTACTTAAATACAGCATAATTAATTTCTTCTCATCTTCTAATTGTCTCGCTGGTAAAATTCTAGGCAGTTTGACGTCTCAATGCTTTCCCAGGAAATTAAAAGTGTTGTTGTGAGGCACTTCAAAATGTGCTTCGTTTAATATTTAAACTATTGCTTTATTAAGTTTAACATCTATATCAAGAGTTTCTACTTGCTTTCATTTACTTCTAGTTATTGTGTAATAAAATGATAATAATGAAATGATGTGATATTACAGCTCTATTTTGTTTTCGTACTGTAAACCATCTCACTCAAAGTCCAAAATATGATTCTATTTATAATATACATAAGTCAATATTGTGTAGTGATACCTTGAGTGTAAGTAGCTAAAAACGAAAATACATTTTCAAATATTAACGTTATCGAACAAAGTCTTGGGCCACAAGTTGGGGATGAAGTTAAGCCACATTTGCTTCAATTGGCCAAGTGCATTTTTGGTCTGATAAGTGTTCATTTCACCCGTATTCAATGAATGAGCTTAATATTGTATTATGTAACATATAAAATAATCTTGCCATGTCTAACTACATCCAATTAGCTGTCACCTAATCATCAATAGCGGTTGATGCGATTGTAGAGTTGACCTCAGTGGCGGAGGTCGCAAGCGACGCCGACGTCCCAGTTGAGGTTCCATCGCGTGGTTTGTCGTGTGGTCTCATCATTTCCTCTGTGTTGTGTTCAGGTTTGAGCAGGAGAATATAGCACTTGGGCAAGAAGATGCAAGTGAGCAGGCCAAAGCTGGACGCCAAAATGGCAAAAATCTGCACGGCCACCATGAATTTGCCTCGAGTGCTGAGGTAAGCTGGGACGAAGGAAATCCACACGATGAAGAAAACCAGCATGCCAAAGGTCACACACTTGGCCTCACTGGAACACAACATGAAACCAAACTGTAATTACCGTTTTGTTACTTTCCCAGAGAATTTACAGCTCTCCCACCTGAAGTGATCTTCCAATTTTCGGGCCAGGAAGGCAAAAATGAAGGTGAGCAGAGCCAGTAGGATATCATAGGCAAAGATACAACAGATGAAGACCACAGAACCTTCATTGCACTCCAGAATGATCTTTATATTCTGAGCTGACGTGTTCTTCACGGGATAGGGCGGCAGGAGGATGAGCCACACGGTACAAGCTAAAGCCTGAATGCAAAGTTGTTTAGTCAAAATTGCAGAATGAATAAATAAATAAAATATAATTCATATTTTATATTATTGTATATAATCCATATGACTGCCAATTCAGGATCAAAAGTCTAAGTAATGATTTAACTATAAGCACATTTGCTAAAACATGATTCCCGATCACGGCTCACTTTTTATTGGGTTAGTTGTCAGAGTGAAATTCTATATGCTATTTTTCTCAGCAAGCAAACCTCAATAGCAGAATTTATTCAAATTCACTAACAGGTATATATCAAGGTGTGCAATTTGGTACCGATCCAGTCAAACACTGTATGGTCTTGGTCGAGGTCTGAGCCGATCAATGTGGCGGTTTGTCGGGTAAATGTATGTGAGCAGGCCAATATGGAAACCAAAATGACAAAGATCTGATGGATCGCAGTCAATATTATTCACATTCTGAGATCAATTGGAATAAAGCATTTGCTTTTGTTTATTACCTGGATCAACGTTGCTGCAGCAGCGATCGCCCTCTGGTGCGCAAATGTGAGTCTGTCAGGCTTGACACGGGCAGCGACGTCATTGAGGTTTGTTGTGTTGGTTGCGATGACGTCTGGGCTGCCACTGTTGGCTGCTGCTTCAGCTGCAGCTTTGGCAGCTTTGGCAACAGCCTTGGCCTTGGCACGGGTCACTTTCATAGCCTGAGCTCTGAGCATCAGTAATGCCGCCTTGCCTGGGTAGAATGATGGAGGTAATAGAGAAAAGATCATCTATCACACAGAAGACAGTGCTGGCATTGGCTCAAAAACTGCACACACACGTTTTATCTTGCCTTACCCAAGAGGGAGGAAAGGCACAGTGCGAAGCCCAGAGCCAGAGCTACTTGGCTGGTCATGCAGCTCCAGTGTTGAGGCTCTCCCAGGAAGACAATGGAGCAGAGGAAGGTCACCATCAGCGAGAAGAGCAGAGAGAAGCTCAGCAGAGCGTCATTGGCTTTCGCCAGAGGAGTGCCGACATGTACAGCAAACACCACCTACAAATCAGCAGTCCTTTTATTGCAGCTCCGCAGTCGTAGGAAGTTTTCTTGCGGATTCTCACCGCTACAGCAATGGTGACAAGGGCTCCAAAGGCAGAGATGACGATGAGAGTGATCCCAAGTGGCTCTCCAAAGGCCAGGAACTCGATGATCTTTGGCACGCAGGCATCATGAGCGCCATTGGACCAGTGATCACCACTACACAGGACACACTCACGGGCGTCTGTCAATGACAGCAATAAGCAATCATTTATCTCCACTGTATTTTATATTTTTAGGAGAAAGAGAAAGTGGTAGACAGACTTGTCACGTTGCTAATCTCGCCATCGGCACACGGGATGCAGTCAAAGCAGCAGACCGGCTCTCCTTGTCGAATCCCTTTCCTGGTGCCAGGCTTGCAGTTCTCACTGCACACTGAACGAGGAGGCTGAAGAAAACAGGTGCACTTATGTGTCATTTCCTGGCCGACCACTTTGAAATAATTTGAATGCGACCGCGGGTAATTTGAACAATGTGCTACTGACCTCGAATGCCTCATTGTTCCAGACAATGGAGTCATTCATTAAGGTCATCCTCTCCTCTGAGGCCACAGAACCATTGTAGTGTCCGACAGTCACGTAAGATATTTCTCCGTTACTGTCGACTTCCCAGTTGATGATATCGTAAAAGCCCTCCACATCGCCATCAGTGAAGTAGACTTCCTCGTCTGTGTGCGGCACTTTGAAGCGTACATTCTTCAGGTAGTACATCAGCTACAAACAAACGGCAGATCCCAATCACACATAAGTGGCCTTCTCTTACTAACATGGCGAAAACCATGAGGAAAATCATAATATTAATAATAATAATAATGTACCATGTTCATTATGCCATCAGGCATATTCTTGTTGTTAATAATGTGATGTGTACCAATAATGAGATCAGCTCCAATTAAAATGATAAATTATTTTGAGTAAACTGTAAGTTGTATGTTAACTATGTTATGTTTTTCCCCAATATATTCATTCTTACATAATCACAATAACATTACTGTTATTGTCAAAATGTGATAAGAACATATTGTGAGGTGATCTGGTTTGTCAGCCCTACTGATTTGCCCCTTTTGTAATTCTGAATGGTCATATCTTATTTTATTTCCTTGTGCTGTTAGTGGTTGACCTCATTCGGACCACTGGGGAGTATGAACCAATCCAAGCTGACGTTGCTTGAGAGGTGGACTGGACTGGTCATCAGTTAGCTAAAGAGCACATCTTGACAACACACAGAAAAGCACATATACCTGCCATGGCTCAAACTTGCTGATGTCAGCACAGCCGATGTCAATAAACGGCCCCTGTCCGGCCTCGCAGTGCTCCAGATTGTGCAAAGCATGGGCAACAGCGTACACCGCTTTGTACACACTGTGGGAAAAAAATTGCAAATACAACTGCAAGGATTACATCTAAATTTGCAAGGAGACTGGATCATTAATTGTTTAGTGCTAGTGGAGGAATGTGTAGTGACCTGTAGGTGATTCGCAGCTGGGAGATGTCAGAGTAGGTATTGTTGAGTTGAGCCAAGGACTCACTGCCGGTACATAAACCGCCAAGGACAAGCCCTGCTGCCTTGGACGTTGAGGCGTTGAATGTCTTGGCCCTCGCTTTGGCCTTTGTTAGAGCTTTACCATAATCTAACGTGCAGTTGAACAACTGGAAGACACACATAGTAGTCAGTTAGTGTTCGTCTTTAGATTAGATGTGACAAAGTACTCCAAATTTGTACTTAAGCAGAAGTACAAAATACCACTGATTTCAAATCATTTACTTAATTAAGAGTAAAAAAAAGTACAGAATGAAATTTTTTAAAGTATAAAAGTATATAAGTATATGCATATATATATATATATATATATATATATATTTTTTTTTTAGTTTATTACTTGACACAATGCAAAAATAATGTTGGTATTTTTTTTCAGATTACGCACAGAAATGCCAAAAGAGTGCTAATTTTAGGCCAGTGTGAGATACAACACATTAATCAGTAATCTTGGAGCAGCCAATGTCAAAATAATATTCTCTTAAAGGCCATGGAACGAGCAACATCTTCATTCATCATTATTGTTAATGATACCTGAGTTTGTGCGCCGCCTTATAAGTCCCTAAGATATTGAAAAAATAAATAAAAAACCCTCTATTTGCCTCTTTTTGTATGTTGTGTCATGTTCAAAAGAAATTATAATCGGTAATTATTAATGTCAAAGTAAGGAGCATCACGTAGTGGTGTTAATGTTGCACGCTTGTAGACAAGAGTCGTAGTTTTGGAGTATCAACCTTAGTAATCTTTAAAGTAAGATTTTTATTACTTTCACCTTATTAGGGACTTGAACCCCGGACGAGTATGTGTTCAAATATGGGGAATAAAAGTAAGTAATGCTCAGAAGAATTCATACTCAACTAAGTACAGATAGCTAAAAAATAAAAATAAGTTTGTTGTCAGTCAATCTATGACACTGACCGTCTCCCAAAATTCCTCAGTGAGAGAGTCGGCATAAGGGTCCAGGTCCAGTAAATGTCGCTGAAGACCAGGAATGTTGGCCCTCTTCACCCCAAAGCCGATGGTGCCACCAAGCACAGAACTCACCTGGGCACAAATAGTTGAGTTCACAAAATAGAGTGATAAGAATTTGATAAATATTGGGTCTTACTCCAGGTTGGTTGATGAGAGCCGACGTGACCCAGGCCTCACTTGCAATCCAAGTGCGGTTGGTCACATTTTGCCGGATCAGCTCAAGCACCAGAGGACTGAAGTCTACATCTGATGAAAAGACTACAATGATCTTGGCCGTGGACTCAATAATGGTTTGGACAATTCGCTGGATCTCTTCAGGGGAATTTACCTGAAATTTCAAGAAGAAATATAGATTTAATTTTTTAAACACACACACACACATACTAAGCGAGACAAATGAAACACAAAGCAAATGTGAACCAAACCACAAATGCATACCTTAGGCAGAGTTTCGGAAAAGGAGATACAGACGCCAGCCTCTTCGACCTGCTCTTTGAAGTCTTTGATGCCGTACTTGCCGTAGTCATCGTCTGCAGCTACGGTTCCGACCCAGGTCCAGCCGAAGCGCAGCACCAGCTGGGCCATTGCGGTTGACTGATGTATGTCGTTGGGAATGGTCCTCAGGAAGGTTGGGAACTGGAACTTGTTGTTCAGAGCTGAGCAGGTTGAGGAGTAGCTGACCTAAAGAATAGTTGAATGAATATTTAGTCAAACAAATCAAATCATCCAACAATAGACTTTTTTTTCTACATTTGGTATTACATTTTATTATCATATATTTATTATATACCTGTGGAAAATGGTAGAGTCCCAGAATCCTGGCAGTGGCGATGGACAGATCAGAGCCCCCCGCCCCCACAAGAGCAGCAAGAGGAGCCCCCGTGCCACAGCGGAAATTGGGCACTGCCTCGTCTTGGCCGGTCAAATATGTGAGGGTGCCCTCCACGGCCTTGGAGATGGTGAAACAGGAGTCATAGATGACGTAGCCCAGGTCGGTGTTCGGCAGAAGCTCATCATTGTTGTTTATTTCGTTGATGGCAAACAACATGGTCTGCGTCCAGCGGAAGGTGCGATAATTCATTCTAGAGTGTGACGGGATGATGAAGCTTGAATCATGTTTCGATAGGTTTGACTTCATTGCCTGTTAGGACTTTATCAAACACGACGATCACTGTTTTTTGTTTTTTTTTTATTTATTGTGGGATGAAGTCAAACCACAAAAACGCAGGGAGAGCATGCAAAGAAAAATACCTTATCATACAAGTATTTAAACCTGGAAATGTTTCCTCCTGCTAACCACTAGATCACTATGCCGCCTAACATTCACTCTCAACCAAAACCCACACAAGCACCAGGAGAAAATTTAAAATAGACAGGTAGGTCGGAGTTGAGATTGGAACGCTTAACTGCAGAACTGTGAGGCAGACGTGCCAACCACTTACCACTTTGCTGCCAACAAACACCGTTTCTAGACGCAGAGTTTTTGCGTGAGCAATTTATGCTGTCATATATGACATCATAGTAAAACACTATTACAGATATGAAAAGCTCTGTTTCGACAGCACGAGTCAAGTGGCAGGTTGTAAATGAATTTTTTATCTTGTTGCTGGTTAGCTAATCGACAGGAACGATGGTGAATGGTCTGCTTGCTTAAACACTCTATTTGGTCCTTGAAACTCATAATAATACAATGCTGATTAGTCAAATTAGATTTTCTAATTATTTAATTTCATTCTTGCAGAGTTTATATTCTAAAACATGCCACTTGAGGCAACTTCACATACTTTCTGACTACAGCTGCACTGCCCACTGAGCGCATAATAACAAACAGTTAGCTAGTCGGGCTAATTGGTCCCTGAGGTGCTGCCCTGTTATGTCTCAGGAATAATTGAAAAGCTTGGAACAATTTGAATGTTTCAGTTAGAACAATGATACAAATGAAAGAATTTGACCTGGGGAAAAAAATCATCCATCCAACCCAACGCACAGTATCTTAAAATAGACTGAACTGTCATGAAAACACGTAAAACTTGACTCACCCTTCACACCCCGAGGTCACAGGCAACCGTGAGGTGTTGCCAGCACTGGAAGCAACGCTCATGTGGACAGGAAACATCCCGCCAATGATGACCTTCTTCTTCTCCACATCCTTGTAACCACTCAGGTTGAACTTGGCCTTCAGCTTGCATGCGGCCTCTGTGGAAACAGAGGCGTAAAAGTGGGAAAAGATACTTAATCCAAGCAAAAAGCTGCAGGGTTCCATGCTTAGGCGAGGCAGAAGAGAGTCAGAAGAGCTTTGCTGTGTAAGGAAATCGAAGGAAGCAGCGAGGTGCATCAGGTGTTTCCTGGGTCCTCATGGGAGAAGTGACAGGTGGTAGCTGGAGATTCAATTCAACTTAGTACATAGAGGAAAAGTAATACAGTATACAGTAGTTGTACTTTTTTCAGATTATTGTTCTCGCTTGTGGACAATTTTTGGGTTCATGCCCAGGTACTGTTGAGTCCCTGTAATTCAGGAATGGACAACTGGGAGCCCTTGACCACACTCTGAGTGGCCCCATTATTAATAAAAGAAATTATAACAATTACCTTTTTTTTAACAATTCCCCCCAAAACACTGATAAACACTAAATATATGTTTTCCACAAAATATCCAGGAAAAAATCCAAAATATTAAAAATATTGAAAAAAGAAATCCGCAACTGCGAATGTGCAGGGGTCGACTATAGTTTTAAGTTGTAATATCACCAATCACCACTAGATGGCTTCCAATGATACAGTGGGTCTTATAAAGCCTATACTACGAGGGGAGGCCAGATCTTTC
The DNA here is from genome assembly GCF_059441095.1 of Idiotropiscis lumnitzeri. Taxonomy (NCBI): domain Eukaryota; kingdom Metazoa; phylum Chordata; class Actinopteri; order Syngnathiformes; family Syngnathidae; genus Idiotropiscis; species Idiotropiscis lumnitzeri. The sequence goes on along the minus strand of NC_142397.1, from coordinate 11,547,249 downwards.
TTTGCGGATTTGGAATGATATGCAGGGCAAACACTGTTTATTATTTATACTATAACTTATACAAGTTATTAATATTTTGAGTGAGTTGATTTTTGAAGAAAAAAAACTAAATGTGTTCTTACACTTGACATTGGTATGTTGAGTTGAATCCTTGATTGATATTTTTTGGGGACGTGAGAGCCCTTTGCACTGACAAAAAATGTATAGTATGTGGTACTTTGTCGTTTGCTTCAAAACCGTTGTTGTTGGGTTGGGATAGTAGATCTTTCACACGTGTAATGAAAAATGTACTGCATTAACAAAAATGAAATATATTAAGAACACAACCATCCACACTGACTATTGCATTAATCTAATATTTTTTAGCCACTCAAGCAGGGTAAGACACACCAGGCAACACCCAAGTGAGCCGCACATAAGGCTGCATGTTCGAAGTTAATTGGCCGCATGTGGTAACGAGAAGTCTCTACACAACATCAGAGCCAAGATACTGTGGCAAAATCAACCAGTGTCCCCAGAGTTTGATTGCGTGTTGTGCCGGCTGACACAACTAGTCTGGTCTTGTTGCTCAGTCAGCAGGGGAAAAGACACACCTGTTAGGAACACACTCACCACCAACGCTCACAAACACATCCCTCAGACCTCAGCCTGAGCCCGAGCACTACCAATGTTTCATGCATTCAAACGACAGTAGGCAACAGACGAGGAGGCTGAGATGAGAGGTTTCAACATGGAGATCTTTATTAAAGCTCAGTTTCTGTATAAATTTCATTATTGTTGAAACTGCATGCAGTGACTTGGTTTGAGGCACGTTACTAAGAAAAAATGAGCAAGATGACAAAATATAACCCCCAGACATACAATTGCATAACTTAATCATGTGGATATTGCAATTTAATTCAACTACAAAATTATGTTTAAGATAATCAAGCCACTTATTTTCCATGAAAGCATATGACAAAAAAAAATATACATTAAAAGGCAGATAAGAGACAGAGGGGGAAAAAAACCACTTCAAATATCGTCAAACCATTTGCTTTAGGGTAACATTTCCATTGAAAGTAGTCACAAACTGCTTGACCGTGTGTTTTTGTTACAACTCAGTTAAACCTGAGCCAGGTGTGACATTTAGATGGCAAGATTTAAGTACTGCTGTCAATTTAGAGTAGAAAAACACTGAACGTTTAAAATGGAGCAGGTAACGCACAACGCAGTGAAGCATTTCATACGGCCACCCCTCCCACTGACTGGGTTCTGTTGATAAAGCTTGAAGGCTTTATGTTCGAAAAGGAACAAATGTGCAAAGACGCGCTCTCGTTCAACACAAGAGCAGCAACAAAAGACAACCACAATTTACAAATGATTATGTACTAGTTCAGTAATTATTGTTAAAAAAAAGCATACATATTGCAACATAATGAGAAAGTGTTATACTATATTCTGGAAATATCAGGGTCCAGAAAAGGTCACATTAGAGAAGGAGAAACAACAGGCCCAGACAAAGTTACCCATGAGTTTGACGTCCTCAAGCTTCACGCGAACCATGATATTCATGACAACAGTTGTTCGTCAAGACCACCAGGAGGCGCCATGGACAACATCTACATTTGGCAAAACAGAGGCTTACAAAATGTTAATTGTAAATGTTAAATGGTCACACACATTAGGTTGTCTCTTCAACTCCACTTCAGACAGCCAACCGGCCTTATAGCACAGTATACAGGAAGATGGTGAAAAAAAGCAGCTGAACATATTCAGACCCATTACAGTTACAACTTTGACCTATGGGGAGGTGCAGGTGAATGAACAAACCCTAGTTCAGCTCTTCTCACAACGACGAGTATTCGGAATTCAGCCCGTGATTTACCACCAGTCTACGGTCTAAAATGGTCACAGCATCTTGTCACTCCATTGTGATGGTTGATTCACAACAGAGGGTAACTGTTAGCTTTTTTTAACCAATTTTTGAACATGGGATTAAAAAAAAAGAAAAAAGATTATCATCGATCCATATCGCCAAAATTATTAAGACAAGGGGCGGCTATTACAGCCTGGTCTGTCTTCTGTGGGAATGTTGACGAAAAAGGGGGGGAAGGGGTGCACAGAGAAGATGATAGCTTGGGGATGAGTTCACCAGCCTTCTCTAACTTTTGTGCACTGAGCGTGTGCGTGTGTGTATATGCATCTGTCTCCTATCACTGCCATGTTATGTTTTTTTTTTTTTTTATATAATTTATTCCCACTCTGTGGTGCCAGGTGGCTTGGAGGTCAGGTCATACATGACTCTGGAGATGCCTGGGATCTTTCTGATCTCGTTGACCATCTTTAGCACCACCTGGAGGAAAAAGATGTTGCTATGACACCAGATATGCATTTTGAAAAGCCTGCACCAATACCATTAACATGGGAAAAAAAAAAACGCATGCTCAACTCTATGCTCGTTATGAAATATAAACCCCCAAAACGCTGCTATTTACTGTTACATCCATGCTATTTTACATCTTGTTTGGAAGGCTGAACTTGTCATACCTCCTCTGGGATTTGGTTCCCCGGCGTGGCAGGGATGCCAGTCATGAAGTCACTGGTAATAAACGTGCGGACGACGACAGAGCGTCGGCAGGATGGTTGTTTTTGCAGCGGGTCACGATCAAAGTGCAGGGGGGTCAGGATGACCGGCATCTGGCTGATCTTCCCAGAGTATCCTGAAATGAGAAGTGCCGGTTTTAACAGTTATGACAAGAAACAAGGTCCCTTCAAGTATTGGAATCTTCTGCGATGGCACCACTCGTAAGCAAAACCAACGTATTAAACAAAACTAGTTTATTTGACCATTGCGGAGCAACTGAAAAAATGACTTGATTTGTTTCCCCCTTCGGGGTGGAATGGAATGTCTTTTTCACGAAAGGAAGAAATAACAAAAAATGAATTTTAGTTCAGGTCAGCAGCAGTCACCCACATTCTGACGTCCAGAAATATCCCGAGGCCTATTATTCACCAAGATTATCAATTGTCCCACTTGTCTGCACTTCCAACATATGTTGAATAACCGTGATTTAATGTAAAACTCTGCTAACGACACCAGGATAAGGATGATGGATGACTACAAGAGTTGGTTGAAGGTCTTTGACAGGCATCACATAAATACGGTATGAAATCATTGCTGGTCAGCCATTATGTAAAATAACAACCCGAAATAACAAAGCGAATATGAGTGGAACATTTTCTCAGGTTACTTGTTTGCCTGTGTAGCTATGAGACATTCCCCTTGAGGACGCAAATATGCAGCAAGTCAAGTTACGTGGCTCATCAAAAGCAAACCTGTGCGTCTCCCCACACATTCTTTAGGTAGGTACTGCACATACCTGACTACTTCAAATAGGACCTTATAGGGTTCGGTGATTATGGAAAAAAATAATGTTTATTTTGATTGATTTAGCATGTCAAAGGGATTTTACATTTACTTTAGCAACTAGGATGTCATTGAACACCTTAAAGCACACCCTGGAAAAGCAAAACCACATGCACGTCACACACTTGGCAACACACAAGCAACACGGTGCATCCACGGTGCTTTCACAACCTCGGAAATTTGCACACGTAACGTCATTCAGCACATGAGTCGTTTTTCTTTATGTTTGTACGATCGTTAGAAGTCAAAATCCAAACCAAATTACATTTTGATTCATTTTACAGGCCTAGTTTCTTGAATGACTTGTGTCAAGCACAGTATGTCAAAATATATTTCTCCCAGATTCAAACCACTATTTAAACCACAGACACTCACCAGACTCTCTGAGGATAGAATGGGCGACAAAGTCAGCCTGTCTGAGGGTGCCCAGAACGCCTGTGGTTAGGAAAGTTGGAGTGATGTCTATTGGTGGCTCCTTCACATGGGACCCAAATACATAGACAACTCTGAAAAGGGGGAGGGAGTAATAATAATAATCATAATAAAAAAAAAATCTATTCAAAAAAATAACATGGTGTAGGTATGAATGCAGCACTCATCATAAAGAGCTAATCAAAAAAGAAATTTATACTGTGCGTTACCTATTGATGCTGTGGCACATGCGAGGGATGAGTCTGGCCAGGAACATGAGTGATTCCCAGTGAGGTGATTCTTTGCTTGTGACGCCACACACATAACTGTAAGAGCGGCAATCTCCCTGTAAGAGAATTTCTCTTATTTAGTGAATAAACAAGAACAAATTAAAACTTTCACCATAAAAAGAGGAGGAGGAAGGGGTGGCGACGGGGAATCACCCCCTGGCATGTGTACACAAAAAGAGGACAGAGGAGTTAAACTTCGCAATGTTTGTCTACTGTCTCGACCACACTTCTGAGGTTTAGGCTAAAATTAAAACTCGAGTGAAAAACAGGAAATAAAAGGAAAAACACGCCCCGAAAAAGTGGCAGACCATAGAATGGCACTTTCAGCAATGCTAAATGTCACTTTTAAGAACAGGGTTAAGTTTTTGACCAAGTTGTAACATTTTAATACAATTTTCACCTCTTCAGATATACAAAAAATGAATAGCACGTCTCCAAGTCTGCCAGATGTTGGGAGGGAACAAAATATATAAACATCAGAGGAACTCTGTGTGTGTGTGGAGGAGGTGTTTATGTCTGCTGCTTAGCAACTACATGATAAACAAGGGACGATGAGCGGGTCCAAACTTAACTACAAAGGATCCGTATATGCCCAAACAAATGACAAAGTGATCACCTGGACGCCAACAGTTTTGATGGGCAGCAGGAAGGCATTAAGTGAATGAAGGCTGGTGATCTGCATGAGTTTCTCTTCCTCCTCGTCTGATATGCACGACTTGACTCTCTGCAGCAAGGCATGTGGCTGGAGATGAGAGAGACAGAAGATCCTTGAAAACTATCATTGGGCTCAACAGGTTTACACAGAAATAAGCAGGCAAATATTTCATTTTTTTTGCCATTCTATTTCCATTCGGTCACGGAGGGAAAATGTTTTGGACCAACACTGACCTTTTTGACGCTAGCAGAAAAGTCTGTGACAATTTTGAGGATGTTGTTGGTTTCAGCAAAGTCTTTGCAGATGTATGGCTCCTCTGCACAAATAACTCTGATTGACAGGCCAGGACCTGTGTGAAGGAAAGAGAATATGATAGCCTAGCAAATAAATCAGAAAAACCAACAGTCATTTTATGACTCGTTTGTTCATACAACTCTCATGTACATGGCGTCCTCGGTTTACGATGAAGTTAAGTCATTATTACCGTAAAGATTTGTATGAAAAACACTAGACCATGAATATGAATCAAATGGAATAAATGTGGTTAAGGTGTTTAATTGCATGCCGTTCCTCAAAAACTATGTCAGAACCCCGTATACATACATGGACAACCAATGAAATCATACATACATATTCGTGTGTGTGCGTGCGTGCGTGTTTATGGACTTGCCAGGGAAAGGGTGTCGCGAGACTATCTCCTCTGGCAAGCCCAATTCTCTCCCGAGTGCTCGAACCTCATCTTTATGGAAATCTTTCAACGGTTCGATAACTTTTCCCTGGAGAATCACAAACCATCACAATCAGCATTTAAACAAAAATAAATGCTTAGGTTTTTCAGGGTCAACAGAGCACTGGTTATGAATTGTCAAAGTCCCCACGGCGCAAGGTGCCTGCATCACTTTCTGCTAGTAACAACACAGACATTGAATTATAAATAAATCATTTCTTCCACAGAAGTACCTCATCTCTCAGTTTGCGGATAAGCTCTGTGTCATTGTGGTGTGTCTTGATGACCTCTGCCTTGCCGCTGGCAAGATGAGAGGCGCTTTCAATGAGATCGGGTCTCAGGGTTCCCTGAGCTAAGAGAACCTCTTCTGGCTTTAGGTTCATCTCTCCTATCACCTCGTTTGCCACCTAAAAAAACAACACAATTCAGAAAATGTCATCCAAGTATCAAACAAATTAAAAGTAAATGCAAAAAGTCAAAAATAATAAAGACAATTGTGTAAATTAGATTGACAATGTTGAGATGAAAGTGGAGTAATTTGGAGACGTTTACCTACCTTGACAAATGTATCTCCAATTATTTTCCTTTTCTCTTCTGGGTTGGTGGTCATATTCAAGGTCTTGCTAATCCGTTTCCGGGGTGTCCTGTCCTCCTCCGAGATGGGAAGTGTTGTTGTCCCATTGTAGAAAGTGTGTGAGGCATTCACCACTGAACATTTCAGCAGAGTCAAAGGCGGAAAACCAAAAAGTAGAATGTGTTTATGCAAAGGCCACACAGTCGTGATTAGACATTGATAACAAACACATTCCATCATCAAGACCACACCCACCTTTGAGTTTGATGCCTAATTTGGTGAGGGCCTCCTCTACACTCTGGCTCTCTCTCTTCCTCATGAAGCCATTGTCAATGTGAACTGCAATCACTTGGTCCTGGTTCAAAGCTTTGTTGAGGAGGGCCGTGCACACAGTTGAGTCGACGCCGCCGCTCAACAGCACCTGAAGCAATCAAGTCATTACTGGGAATAACAAACAGTGTGTCCCTTTTGAAGACAATGTTTGACAGTTTAGTGAGCCAAAGGTTATATTTTACACACAACTGTCATGGCACATCACCCTCCGAAAAATTGTCACAAAATGAGAACTACCATGACTTACTCTGTTACAAGAATGGCAACAAGTGGATACACAAGTTAATTATACCTTCTGTCATCTTGTGCATCAGCATGTAATTTTTCTGCTTGTCAATATGTTGCTAGCATAGAGAGATAATGACACATTCTTTGCAGTAAGTAAATCATTTTCGGATGATTTAATGAAATTGGATATTTTCTCGCAGCACTGATCGCTAATGTGCCAGCGGGGCACAATGGTTGGGAATCCCTGCCTTAAAACACAAACACCAAATAACGTGGTTAAGACCAAACTATGTGCAGTAACTACCTCGGGTTCAAGCAAAAAAATAAATAAAAAATGGCTGAAACACATACGCTGAAAAAGTCTATTGAGTATACATTATTTTTAAAGGATGGACATTGATTGCGCACAATAAAATCCTGTTACACAAACATGAATATGATTTTATTTTGTAGAATAGTCATGTTGGTGAAATGTGATTTCAATGTGTGCAACCAATGTCCACTTTTTTTTAATGTAAAAAAAATAAATAAATAAAAAATATTTAATGTGGCACAATCTGTGAATTTAATATTACATTTATTAAGATGACAGAATCTGTAGTGACATACTACGTCTGAATCGTTGGGTTACCATTTAAATAAAACGTTATTAGCCACTCTCCTCTCCTTCACATTCCCCTGAGATGAAGCCTAGTTTAAAAAGGCACTTAGGAAGTCGACGGGCTCTTTTCAGACAGAACGGTTTCATTTGAGTGTTTAATTGCCTCGACTGATGCGGTCACTACTTCCCAAGTGGCTTCCCCACGCGCACACACATGCGCAAGGACGCACCAGCCAAGCTCTCGGATGGATTTTTGCCTTTTATTTTATTTTATTACCAATTTCTGAACAGAAAAATCTCATTGTTACAATGTTACACTCACCAACACTTTGGACTTGCCGACTTTTTCTGTGATGTCACTGATGCAGGCCTGCTGGCGGTTCTGGACAGTGAAGTTACTCGTGCATCCGGCAATCTCAAAGAGGAAGTTGCGAAGCATCTCCATACCATGTTCTGTCAAGTCGACCTCGGGGTGAAACTGAGTTCCGTATAGCTTCTTCTGCTCATTGGCAATACCTGGTAAATGCAGAGGCTGTTAGCAAAATATGTACTAACATATTTTCACAAAGCACAACAACGTAATATTTGCCTTTTTTGTAACATTGTCTTTGCCAATTGAAACAAGTAGTATTTCTAAAAATGACATCAAATTTGGATTTAGTAAGCCTTTCACGGTCACCAGCAATGATGTTTCCTGATTGAGCCACCACTTTAAAGCCATCAGCCACTTTATCCACACTGTCTCCGTGGGTCAGCAGAACCACCTCCTCCTTCTGAAGGCCTCTGATTAGATAAACACAAATGATGTCAAATTGTCAACTTTTAATGAAATGTGTCAGTCTAAAGCAGGGGAAGGCCTCCAGGATACTGGCCCTCGAGTACCTGAGTTGTCTACATCTGGCCTAAAGGTATTTTCACACTGCACGTTCACGCCACTGTTGAGACGCCAAGGAGTACTTCTTCCAATTCTACGACTTTTATATTAATATTACATTTCTTTGTACAAAGCTTTTTCTAAAAACAACTTTACGACGAAAAAAGAAAATGGCATCCCAATAAATAAAAATAACTAAGTTCCAGCAGTTTCGCTTCAATCGCTTAGCCTGGGTTTTATTTAACAATAAATGGGAATTATATATATGAAAGCATGTTTTTTCACTTATATTGTCAGAATGTGTATTGTCATGTTAAGTTAAAAAGGTTAAGAATGTCAATATGGAGCTTATTCGGCAATTGAAAGAAATATTTGACGCCTCCTGCACTACCCTACCACTAACTGGTTACAAAACTACGGGAAAAAGGGAAGAAAGACTACCTGAAGAGTGAGCAGGTGTTGTCCACTCCAATACTGAACACCCCATCTTCTCTTACACATTTTTTGTGAACTGTTCCACCAAAAACTTTATTCATCATCTAGAAATGAAATAGAAGAAAATGTTAACAGAATTGATTTTAGTTTGCTGCGACAACGGCATACAGTACAGTATGGAGAAATATGCTTAAGAACCGAGATCTGACGGCTTCGACCTACAAGCTGCCTGGGAAAAGAGAGCTAATGATGCTTTTATCTCCCTCAGTTAGTCTCAATGTGCCCTTGAAGCAAGATGATGAAATCCCAGCTGAGCCATGAGAGCAGAACAGCAGCTAGGAAAGCGCCTCAGATACTCAGAGTGAATACATAGAACATCTCGTTTGTTCGATAAAATAAATGCCTTTGGATTGTGATTCTCTGTGCGGTATGTTGTATGCAGGTTCCCTCTGGTGGAATGTGAAACAATCACCGCCTGAGTACAGTTGAGTTGTATTTAACTTTTAAGTTGAATACATTTGTATTTCATTTGAGAAAAATGTTTTAAACACTTGTGTATTTTGTATGAATACATACAAAAAATAGGAATACATTTTAACTGAATCATTACAATTATTTACAAAGTTTTTTTTTTTTTTTGCATAACTTTTCTAAATAGGAGCATAGCATTAAATTCAATTAATCCATCCATCCTTTATGTAAGCCGCTTCTCCACACAAGGGTCGCAGGTATGCTGGAGTTTATCCCAGCTATCTTCAGACAGTAGGCGTGTTACACCCTGAACTGGTTGCCAGCCAATCGCAGGGCACACAAAGAAAAAAACATCCGCGCACACAAACATACCTAGGGGTAATTTGGGGTGTCAGGCAAGGGGAGAACATGTACACCCCACACAGGAAGAGCAGAGCCGTTATCAAATCCTGCAGTGCTGAACAGGGAGGTCATTGTGCTAACCAGTTGTCCATGTGCTGCACCAATTCAATTCAACTCAAACTTAATGTTGGTCATGATGGTGATAACTGGTTACCTAAGTATTTGCTAGATGATACATGGCGTAAAACGTTTTGACGAACCACTGCCTGATAGGTAAAGGGGATCATAAGAGCCTAACAAAAGACGTGAACGGCATTGTACCTGCATTCCATAGCAAATCCCCAGGACAGGCTTTCCTATGGTGAATATCGTAGGGTCAAACCATGGTGCATCCTCTGCATACACAGAAGCAGGGCCCCCTGAAATGATGATTGCCCTAAAAGAAAAAGCACATTAGTACAAACAAACAGGCAGAGCAACAGAATTACAGTTGAACCCCAAAAGCAGCGTGCTGAGGCTTTTGAATGATATACTCCAAAACATGAACCAGGCTCAACAAGACAAGAAAACCATGAGCATACAAATTGGAGGTTTGAAATAAGCAGACCCACAATAAAAAAAAAGAATAAGATTTGCTCTCAAATTAAAAACTGAGGAGAATATCTTGTTTTTGCACTCATCTGTTGTTTAATGCTATTCAAAATATGGCCTGAAAAATAACGATTTTGATAAAGACAATTGTTAAACCCTAAGAGAATATTCATTATTATAGGGAACAATTCAAAATCTTAGATGCTCCTCTGTACAGCCACCCATCGCATTAAAGTGAAAGATACAAGATACAGTAAATACAATAGACAGACAGGCATACAGAAGTAATCCTGTGAGGAAAATTAAGCAAAATGTTTCATATTCACCTGTAACCTTGTTCTCTAATAGCGAAGGCCGGTGTCTCTAATGGGAGGATCTCTGAGCGCACACACAGCTCTCGCACACGTCTGTCAATGACCTTGCCATACTGGGCGCCAGCATCCAGGATGGCCACGGCTCCCTCACATGATCCATTCTGCTCCACGCTGGCAATCTGTGGCCAAGAGTCACATTTGTCCATGAAATACAAGTCTTAATTATTGGTAAGATCCACTTTCTACTTCTACCCTTACCAGTGTAATTCCATTTAGTTAAGCTTGCCTTTATCAATGGCATGTGACTGACAAGCTCTTAATAAACATGCTGAAACTATTCATCCTATCAAGAGAATCACATGCAATTTAAATGAGAGAGAGAGAGAGTGTATCACAAATATATCTTGGAACTTCCTGATACATGTATTGAGAATGGGAATAATTCATTTAGAGTCAAATCCATTCAGATTTTCAGAATTTAAAATCTCTCAACACAATGTCTAATGTATTACTCCTACTTTTGAATCGTTGAGCTAAAGATACCCATTCACCAAATAAATTCCTTCAAAAATTGCCCAGCCTATACTGCATTTAGCACAGTTCTTTTTCCTTCAGATGCAGGTAAATTTATCTCAGAAACACTTTCACCCCCCAAAACAGAGTTAAAATACAAAGCACAAATGTGCATAATTCTAACAAATTAAAGAACTATTGATAATACAGTGCATCTAAAGGTCAGGATATTTACTCAAAATGGCGGCTATGTATGAGTTCATTTAATAAAATTAAAAAAAATAAAAAGCTTGATATGTCAATCTTATGACAATGGTCGATGCATTTCAGTAAGTGTGTCACGGGGAGCGACCGCTTCTAATTTGAGTCTCCAGACAGAAATGTTTGGAAAAACACAGCTTTTGCCAGATAACTACCGATTAGATGCGCGGGTCGGTTATCCTGAAAAATACACAGGTATTTGGCTGTATAAATCACAGTTATGAAAATTGACATGAGCGACAACGGAGAAGAAACATGAACCCACGTGGTTTATACTACGCTGGGTTCACTCACATCAATAAAGTGCCCCTCAAAACACCACCACTAATAACGTTAAGAAATACCACACATGCACGGGGATACACTAATTAATAATAATATTAAGGCAATGTTGAGGTATTTATCTCTATCAAACCCGCAAACGATATTAGCAAACTGTCAAGACAAGACGCTACTCCAAGTTTGTCCCTGAGAGTAGTGAAAGAAATAAATTAGCTAGCCAAACGTTTGGTGTCACTATCAAAGAAGAGAGGCAATGCTTTTTCCTGAGATACCCGATAGCAAAAGTAACATTTTATCAATTTAGCTGCTCATGCTAACAAATTGTGCCAGTGTTGCATCCAAGCGGATGGTAAAAAATAAACAGTAATGTGCATTTAGCATGGTAGCACGTACTGGAAGAAGCCGAGCTAAGTTAGCGTTGCTATGCTAAACGCACGCGGCGACTTCATTTGGTGACGGTCCAGCGTTATGGCAAACTAAAAGGCATGAGTGGACAGCGTTGTCAAATCCCCATGTGTGTTTAACCTCAGTAAAGAGACGACCCAGGGCTTTAGCGATCCGAAGGGACATGTTTACGTAAAGCGGCAACAGGCACGGGACGCCGAACACCTCCGGTGGTTAATGTTAACAAACGCTCTCCCAACTTTCCACGCAAATAAACACAGGCCGTAGTGAAAGGGAAAGGCGTTAATCCACGAAACGAGAGCTATTTATGTTATAAGAACAGCAGCGACGACGGCTGCTGTTGATACCGGCTCCACCGACCTTGCTGTCTCCGTTGCACATAGCCATGGAGGACTGCTGTGTGGTGGAATGAGCGCTCCGCTTTCGCCTTTCTGCCCTCGGTCTGTAGGAGGAGGGAGAGAGACAGAGACGCGAGAGAGAGAGAGAGAGGCAAACTACTCTCTGGTTAGCTCCAGACGAAGCTTGCCGACTGACTTGATTCACAACCACACCGGCTTTTTGCTATAAGAGGTGATCTGTCAGCGTCTCTCCTCCTCTTTTCTACTGTTGACTCATGCAATTGTGTCCAAACGGAGCCCGCGTGCGTGCTTGTGTGTGGAAAGGGGCTCGAGAATGTATTCAATATCCTTAAGTTTAGGGTTTATTTACTACCAGTGCACCGATTTGTCTAGTAGTATAATATTAATAAGTTGAATTTTATGATGTCGTCATTTATAAGTTGCACTAGTAGCACGCACGAGTGCACAGTTTTGCCTGACATTAATTTATTTGCTGTTCGTAGGCTGTTTGTATGTCCCAATGGAGCCAAGTTGCCTGGAGCTTTATGCCCCTGGCTGGGTCACCCATGGTAAACAGGTCCCAGGTGAGGGACCAAACAAAGTACGGTACACAGACCCCCAATGATTATTGACACAAAAGAAAAATGGACATTGTTTTCCCCCTCTGTAACCCGCGTCTCCCACCTGCTACTGGGGCATACTATTACAAAAAGGTTGGGCAATACCACAATCCCTCTTACACCAAAGTGTGCATACTTGAATTGGGCAAGTGGATTTGAAGAGCAAATTAGCTGGCAAATGATGTTTGAATAAACCTCTGCCGTTAGCATCGCTCCCGTGGCGGCGTCATGCTCGGATGCTTTTTTGACTGGGGCTGGGGGACGACAATTTTTATGAATAACATGGTAGTTCGCCCAACCATATTCAAGTGTTTTCTGGACAAGAAGAAGGTGTTCTACCGTGTCGCACTGGTAGAACAATGTGGGAGGTGTTTCGGGAGTTTGGTGTACCAAGTCCAACTCTCACTGGAGCAGTTCGCAGCCGAGTGTGAAGCGGTTGGGATGAAAATCAGCACCTCCAAATTTGAGACTATGGTCCTCAATTGGAAAAGTGTGGAGTGCCCACTCCTACCCCTGGTGGAGGAGTTCAAGTATCTCAGGGTCTTATTCATGAGTGAGGAGATAATGCAGCGCATGATTGACAGGTGGACTCTGTCTCGGTCCATCGTGGTGAAGAGGGAGCTGAGCCGAAAGGCAAAGCTCTCAATTTACTTGTCGATATACGTTCCTGTCGTCATCAATACTCACGGGCTGTGTGTGATAACTGAAAGAAATAGACCCCGAATACGAACGGCCGAAATGAGTTTCCTCCGCAGGGTTTCTGAGAAGCTCGGTCACCCCGGAGCGGCTTTTACCCGTCCCTGCAATCTCGTCCAAAGTCAGCTCACCGGTGACCCTGATGAGGACAAGCAGTATGGGAAATTGAAGGATGTAACTGATAACTCATGTAGTGATGTAAGATCGTCAACATATTAGAGAGACCTTTCAGTATAGGATGGAGTGCAGTTATAGACCGCTTCAAACTACAACCACAATCTGTTTATTGTTCAATCAATACATCTCAGTGTGTCAGGCCAAATGGAGCATTATCATCTTTGCAAAGGCATGATTGATTGCGCACGCCAGAATGTTTTAACTGGTTGGTGCTGGTAGAATATGAATGTGATTACACGTTCTGAACTAGAACAATCTTTTTTATTTATTTATTTTTTTATTACAAATATGATTTAATCTTCTCACTCATAATCATAAAGCGCATTATGGATTAACATGCTGTTGGCTGTTTTAAAAGCACAGAGGGGTTGTAAAGCTGCATTATTTATAACAGGGAGCTATTCAGGTCTTCATGAGTTTGGTAAACAACTATTGAGTAAAAATGGAATTCAAAGTAAACTGTGCTTTGAATTCCAATTTATTCGGACGGTATACGTGGTCACTTTGTCTTTATAGAAATAGACTCTTGTTTTAACACAGATACCGTGGGAGGAGCACCACAAACTGCAGACACTCCTCACGATGAAGCAGCATATATGTGCAATGAACCCCCTACACTTTAACACATTGCAGACAAAAAAAATATAGTGGGGGAAGCAAGTATTTGCTGCTGAACATCTGACTTTGCTCACTCACAAAAAAAAATAAAATTTTTATGGTTGTTTATTCATTTTAAAGAATATCAATCAAAAACAGATTAGAGAAGTTGCAAAATATTTTCTCATGTTTGTTGGCTGTCACTTAGAAACTTGCAGCTTCAGCTCCATCCAAAGGTTGTCTTTTGGGATGAGATCTGTAGATTGACGACAGCAATCCGTCACCTTAATATTCTTTTACATGAAATGGCTCTTTTTATTTGCTCTCAAGTCACCCTATATGGTATGGCGCACGGTTTAGTAAAATAACAATGTAATCGTAGTAGTCAGCAGTCACATGCTCTAGAAGTGAAATTGGAATTTCAGGGGAAGATGCAAATTCAAGCACATGACTGACGTTAAACTGTATAGTGAGTGTGAGCGCCCCAACGGAATTACAGTGTTGCCATTATGTGAACAGTGATAATACAGCACAGTTTGATGCTTGGGCTGACGTTTGAGCACCGTAGGAGGGTTTATGGTGGGCTCTTGTGAAATATGTCAAGACTTGGCTGAGAACCACAAATGCTGTATAAAATGTACCAGTTTATGATAGCGGCTGGTTGGATTTGAACTCTCGAGCACCGACAAAAAATATTGACTGATACAAATACAACTCATTCCTAAAAATGTTTACAAATGGGAGATTACAGGATGGTGGGAAATGTTTGACTGTTTCATCATCCTAAGCAAGAAAACAATGAGGACAGCCTAGATTTATTATATTTAATTCCCCGCAAAATATCATGCATTCTCACAAAAATCACATTGAAGGCTTAAACAGTACGCATGAAAAAGCACCCCACTGCCCCATAAAAAGTGAAGAAGTGACTGCAAGTAAAAGGCAATAACGACAAAGACACATGCTTATAATCAAGCCTGTCCTCGTCACATGCTGATCTTCAAATTTGCCTGCGACTTGTCACATGCCATCTGTGGTGATAAGCAGCTTCACATGCACTCATGGCAACCACAAGGCAGAGCATGCTGCCAATCATTACCTTCGACTTGAGCATAGTGTCAAGGCTGTAGCATGGCGCCCTTTCGATCGCAGAGACTATTTCTGCTCAGAAATAAACCAATAATGATTTCATACTTGGCAAGGACAATATTCTCAGACTTGTGAAAGAATATAAACAGTCACAAAATCCCTTGAAGTGACTCACAATTTCTTAGGGTCTACAATCTGTCTTTCTTGCAAGATTGTATTTTTCTGGTGTTGTTGTGAGCACTGAGCAGTACGCGTCACTTATATGTGGCTTGAAAGTTGCAGTTAAAATGTTATGTCATTGTATCAATTGTTGAAGTTTCACCTTGGGCCAACACTGTATCTCTAACTTTGATGCAATTGTGTTACATTTGAACCCGCGAAATCAGAACTGTGAGGCAGACATGCGAACCACGTCATCACAAAGCTACCTGATTGCTGCATCTTAGCATGTCGAAATATAAAGAGTTTAGTGTAATTGTCCAAGTTTAACATATTTTCACAGTACTTGTACAATATTTATAATAATAACAATAATAATAATCATCATCGTCATAATAATAATACCTTTTTAAAAAAATTGATTTTAATTAATATCTAATGATATTCATTTAAGTGAAGACACTGAACTTTATTTATTCCTCACAATAATTAGGAAACAGATTTATAACAATATTGAACACTTGTTGAATAATTTTCTTCCCAAATACAAATAAGTGTTGCGAAGATTCACTCGTTGAAATATTAAAAACCTTCAATAATGATTTTAGGGACTTCGCACACTTTTTAGTTGATTTGGTGACGCGTAGTTGTTCGCTTTATTCCAACGAACAATGAACAATTATTCAAGAGCCTGATGAGAGCCGACGTGACGTTCAAAGTGACCCTTTGAGCGTTCGCCTTGAACGTTCCTTCGAACTCTTTGCGCGCTAACCTTTAATGACGTCACAAGCCACTAAACGCCAAGCTCTCTTTTAGCGGCGCACTGGAAGGAACATAAACTGATACCGTGCATGTAAACAGCAACGCCGAGCTTGATTTTACTGCATCTTATTAACAAAGCGTGCTGCACCATCACTACAATTCTCCAATCGGAAAAGGCAGCAACTTAAACGGAACTGTTTATTCGGTTTAGTTTTGACACGTCAACTGTTGTGAATCGGACAAATTTGAACGTTGCGCCTTCCTGGTTCGTCTGACATCCGTGTTGTTAAAATTTCACTGGTGTTGACTTTACCAACGTCTACGGTAGGCTTTTACAAGTGTTTCGCGTGTCACATTCCCCAGCGATCAGCAAAGTAATTTTGAGCGATGATGTGTAATTTGGCTTCTCGTGTGTGCTTTTTTTTCTTCTTTTCTTTGGCTTAGCATGTCTCTAATTCCGCAGTCACCGCATTCAGGTACGCATGCTGTCATATGATTGACATTTCGCCTTTTCTTTCTCACGATTGCCTTTCGTGTGACTCAAATCAAATCAAATCGTGTTTGCAGCCCACCCTTTTTGATTGAAGCGTGTTTGTGATTACTATAATTGATTGTAGATTAGAAATGATAATTTTTTGTTTCGTTTTTGTGTAGATTTATGGCAACATATTAGCTAGTACATTGCTATTTTTATTGGTGATGCAAGGTTAAAAGTGGCGTAGTCATTTTTTTGTTCGGTTGATGTTACATAAAACAGCTACAACGGCAAATTGGAGAAGACAATTTGGCCAGATGTTTTCAATAATCCAAGCGCAGTTCAAAAAAAGGCTTTGTCTAGTCACACAATATACTTTAAATGAGCAAGTGCATACAATTTTAGACCCACCCATATCATCAGCCTTATTTGCCCCAGAGCTAGACAGACTAAGTGGCGTCATTTTCACCTAGTTTTTTTTTTTATGCAAGTCTAGCCATATCTTGATTTTTGTTTCAGTTTTGCTGAGTGCACTGCACCCTTGGACACTCCCGGTGCTACCATGGAACACAGTAATCACAATCTAATTAGACATAAGAACGGGCGGCAGCGAAAGCAGGTAGGCCAACGTGAAAGCCTGGAGGGGAGCGACTGGACACACATGGGCAACGCTGAACAAGAAGCCGAAGGAGAAGTGGACAGCCTTATTGGAGAGTCATACACAGAGGACAAGATGCATCACAGAAACCACCGAGGTATTCGGACCGAGTTGGGAAAAGTGTCGCTTCTTCTCTTCCTTTATGTGCTGCAAGGGATTCCCCTCGGACTGGCTGGCAGCATTCCCTTGATCCTGCAGACTAAGAATGTCAGCTACAAGGGCCAAGCTGTCTTTAGCTTTGTTTTTTGGCCATTTAGTCTCAAGCTTTTATGGGCGCCGCTGGTGGATGCGCTCTACTTCACCAAGTTTGGTAGAAGGTAATAAGAAACCTTGTGTGGATATGTAACATGCACTGTAAGTTGAGCCTCTCTATTTCTGCCCATGTTTGTGTAGAAAATCCTGGCTGGTACCCACGCAATATCTGTTGGGCATCTTTATGCTCTACCTTTCTCTCAGAGTTGACTCTCTGCTGCAGAGTGAGGGAGGCCCTAACGTGATTGCACTGACTGCTGTGTTCTTCATGCTCGCCTTTCTTGCAGCCACGCAGGTAGGCATCCAGATGTGTCATGATGGTCAGGCATATTCAGAATGTATGATTAATGATAGAGACACTGCCATCAAAATATAAAGAATATCTTTTGAGTCATGAAAACAAAGCTGGAAATGAGTAACAATTATACAAATAAACATAGAATGGATTAGTTAGAGAAAGAAAATAAAATAACTTTTTGATTTTGAGAAGTAAGTCTAGTAAATAAAAATTAAATAATGTTCAGAAAAGTCATACTACAAGAACAATTGTAATTTTAAATCATAACATGCAAATACAGAAAAGAAAAAAACCCAATTAATTTTACAATGTCAAAATCACAAGAGCAAATCCAGAATTTCACAAGATTGAGTTCAACATTATAAGCTAACACTTCCATTTCAGTTATGTATTTGAGGAAAAAATTTTGGCTATAAAGAGAGCAATTCTAAAAATAATTTCATTTAAGAAACACAGGATTTAAAAAAAACATGAGGAAAGTAAATGAAATATTAAGTCATAACACTATAACAATGGTTTATGATACACCGCCAAGCACTGCATGAATTGAGAACAAGAACATTAAACGTTAATAAAACAGAATTTTCTAACATGAAGACCAAGTAATTTTATGAGTTGAGAAAAGTAGAATGGAGACAATGTGTTTATTTTCAGTGTGGCCATAGAACTCTTAATGTACAACTACTCCAAGCAAATACATGCTTGGAGATGGAGTATTTATTTATTTTTTAACATTCTACTGTTGTCTTTGTCAGGACATTGCTGTAGATGGCTGGGCGCTAACAATGCTCTCTAGAGAGAATGTAGGATATGCGTCTACATGCAACTCGGTAGGCCAGACTGCTGGTTATTTCCTGGGTAATGTGCTCTTTTTGGCTCTGGAGTCTGCCGACTTCTGCAACAATTACCTTAGAATGGTGCCAAAGGAGACCGGAATTGTCACCTTGGCAGGTAAGTTGGTTACAGAATCCTTGAATGCCACACAGCTGTCATTTTCGACGTGAACTTTTTTTTGTTTGGCCGCAGACTTTTTGTTTTTCTGGGGAGTGGTTTTCTTGATTTTCACCACGCTGGTGGCCATCTTGAAAAGTGAGAACGACAAGAGTAGCAAAGGCAGAGAGAAAGATCCAGAGGAGACGCAGGGTGTTCTCCAAACCTACAAGTTGCTGTTCACTATCATCAAGATGCCACCGGTCTTCACCTTCTGCATGCTGCTTCTCACTGCCAAAGTAAGCACACTTTAAATACATTTCGAGGAATTTGTCACCGCTTAGCCTCGCTACCCTTTTTGGCCGTTTTCAGATCGGCTTTTCTGCAGCCGACGCGGTGACTGGTCTGAAGCTGGTGGAGGCCGGTGTTCCAAAGGCGCAGTTAGCGTTGTTGGCCGTGCCCATGGTGCCTCTGCAGATCCTTCTACCAGTAGTCATCAGTAAATACACAGCAGGACCCAGACCATTGGATGTCTTCTGGAAGGCCTTCCCCTTCAGGTTTTAACAACCACACCAAGGCGCAGCGTTGTGTGTGCTGCTTGTTAAGTGTTATGTTGTTGCAGGTTAATCATTGGCCTTGAGTTTGCGCTGCTTGTTTTGTGGACGCCAAGTGTGAGACAAGAAGAAGGCTTCCCTTTGTACTACTATGGAGTCTTATTGTTTAGCTATGCAGTGCATCAGGTGAGCTGTTACTTGTATGCGCTTTTCTTCATTTATTTCCATCATAGTTTTCTATTCCACGCCCAGGCCTTCAGTGGGGGACTTGCCCGTACCTGACTGAGACAACTTAAATACCACCACTAATCACATTGCAATTATATAAAGCAGCAATACTATACCCGAGTGCAGTGTCAGTAGTGGCGTAACTTGTTTAACCGAATATTTTTCTCCTTCAGGTCACCCAATTTCCTAAATTTGCCAGCAGATGGCACTGTTATCAGAATATACCCTTTTACTTGTCTTCACATTGTTTTATCATATATGCAACTGCCTTTCAAGTCGTTTACTTGAAATTTTTTTCCATACAGTATTTTTAAATTTTATTCTCATCAAATTGACTTTTATTTTTCTCAAATGAAATGATGCAAAACTATCACGAGGTGTTATCCGAATCATCTTGTCCACAGGTGACTTTGTACAGCATGTACGTCGCCGGCATGGCCTTCCACGCCAAAGTGAGCGACCCACTCATCGGTGGCACCTACATGACGCTGCTGAACACAGTCACTAACCTGGGAGGGAACTGGCCCGCCACTGTTGCGCTTTGGTTGGTGGATCCCCTCACTTGGAAGGAGTGTCAGGGAGCTGTCGGGCAAACTTGTGGCTCACCGGAGGCAGTGGAGGTAAGGGTGTCACCTTCCTAATACTGAACTGCATATTTTGTCATACTGGTCGGACAACTACATAATAACAAGTGACGCTAAACTGCTAATGGGTATTTTGGTGCTACTGGTATGGTCCAAAAGACTGAAAGTGCAAGCCAACTCGTACGGTTTAATTGTTTATTAGGCACTCTGTCGTTCTGCTAAAGGACTGAATGTGCTAAATGCAGCATCAACAGCACTCAGGGTCACTACTATTTTCCAGCTCTGCGTCAAGGATGGCGGCACCTGTGTCACAACGCTGGACGGCTACTATGTGGAGTCAGTGGTGTGCGTTCTGATTGGCGTTGCCTGGTGGGTGTGGTTAGGGACAAAATTGAAGAGACTGCAGGACTACAATCCAGCGGCGTGGAGATGTCGGAGAGTCGTCAATTTTGATGACTAAACCAGTCCATTTGTTTCGTTTTCAGTTTGCAAACGAACATCTGAATGCTGGATACCTTTAATTTGTTACCTTTTTGCATCAAAGCCTTTTTTTATTCCTTTGCTGGCAGAAACAGCATGACCAAATCAAAGCTGGCTCGGACAGTATCAAGTAATGATCCACTACTTGCTTAGTGGAAGAATGGTCACAAAACCCTTGCAGAAACTATGCAACATACCTGCTGGTTGTTCTTCATTAACTGATAGAACAACTAAATGTTGTACGTGGATTACGTAGTTTTGTTGTGTGCTTTAGAGGGAAATTGTGAAAAATATATACCTTTTTTTTTTTTTGACAATGTCTTTCCGGACTGTAGTGCACCAGTCAAATTATAATTTGTTTTTGTTGAAATGCATTTCACAAGAACACAATGGTCAGTAAAACAGGGACTCTGACCCCAAATCCCTGTTCGCAAATTATGGGTATGCTTGGAAATGAACTCCAAACACACGCTGCTTCACGCTGACGTTGGGAAACTCATAGCCTTGTTAAAATGTCATTTTGGTTTTTCAGACTGTCCCAAGAGAGCGGAGCCACACACACTTGAGTGGTGTTAGCTCGTTAGTGAATTTACAAATGCACACCGTGTCGATGGCTTCAAAATTAGTTCCGGTTGGACGAATCATCCACTTCTAAATATCGAAAAACGTTTGCTGCTGCTGCTGTAAATACTAATTGTGGCGTAAGAAAGCCACATGCTTAATTACCGATAGCGGCGCATTCGTTGTCATGACTACTGCTTCCCTATCTCAATCTTGTGCCGTTTTACGAATACTTTTCGGTGCAAAGAATTAAACGATTAGGAAATGGGGATTTTGGGCACCACTACGAGCTCCAATTTGAATAGAAGTGGCCTGATTATAAGTCGCAGGACCAGTCTATGAAAATATGCGTGACTTGTAGTGCGATAAATAACGGTACATTCACTGGAGAGTTAATGAGGTACACAAGCTGTAAGCCTTTTTACTTTACTAGCTCTGTAAACTCCATTTTCACCATCGTTTTTCATTTTCACAACGTTCATGGTCTGTAATTTTACGACCATTGGGAAATTACACCTGCTTTACCGGGATAGA
Source organism: Idiotropiscis lumnitzeri (assembly GCF_059441095.1). NCBI lineage: Eukaryota > Metazoa > Chordata > Actinopteri > Syngnathiformes > Syngnathidae > Idiotropiscis > Idiotropiscis lumnitzeri. The sequence goes on along the minus strand of NC_142397.1, from coordinate 11,525,541 downwards.
GTTGCGAAGTTTTACTCCTGACACTTTTTTTCTGCTAATTTATATTACACCATATGGGAAGCGCTTTGTTACAGCTTCAGCTGTTGTGAAGTGCAATATATAAATAAAGTATCTTGTAGAAAGCTGCCTGGCAAATATGTTATGACATTGTTATATGGTTGCGGGCCGTTGTGTGAAGCACCCCATCATGCATCCCAAGATGGGGTGCATCCCGCCTTTACTGACCAGTGCAGGTCTCGATTTCATGTTTTGGTTGGTGTATGGACACGTGTTTTCTAATGGAAGTCATATGTGCCTTTTAAACGTTTGAGGACAATGTGTGTGAAAGTTCTGTTGTGGTAACTTGTTTTTTCATAATTCACCTGCTTTATGGTTCTCATACCGGATAAACATGTATTTGTGTCATGCCTAGTCTAAACTGTTTCTGCCAAGAAATACCAACACTTTTGCTTGTTAATGGTAAAATATGACAGCTTTGCCTCAATGGAAAGTTTCCATTACAGATTGAGCCCAAATTTTATGAATTTTGTGAGCCATGAGCCCAAATTTTATGAATTTTGTGAGCCAGTTTTCAACTCGAGTTAATATGAATTCCAAAGTACTGTCGACACGGTGGAATTGGACAGCCATTGTATTTCTGGAATGTTCTGAATTTGTTTCATAGAGACATGATTAATCGATTCAATTTTTTTTTTCATGCCCATCCCACCGCCTGCAAAGTTTGCCAAGCTTTAAATCTATTGAGTGCAAACGGCAAGGTGTCATCCAAAGTCACATTTTGAGGATAAGATATTTTGGTTTTATTTTAAATTGTTTGGTTGGGCTGGTTTATTTGGTCACAAGAAATATTTGCCCTATTGTAATGGGAATAGTTCTTAAACGTTATATTAACGTTACAATCTAGGTATGAAATTATGAAAATATTAAGGGAACAGAGTAGAACAGCTGTGTACATTTCTATCTTGATGTCATGACAATTTATTTGTATTGGAATACATGAGATGTCATTAAATATACTGACTTAAGGCTGTGTGTATGAAGTGCTGTCTCAATTGTCACACACCAAACAAAACTTGTTTTATTATAAGCCCCCTTGCTTGACCAGGAATTTTAAAATGTCCGCCCAAACAAGTGAGCTGTAGATGTAGGTAAAATAATATAGTCCAAATGTTTTTGAGCATTTAAACTGGAAACCTGTATCCAGATCAACTGGTGGCAGCAACAGTGGGATGGCATTTCTTTGGGATTAATGTTCAATGACAATATAGCAATCAGACATCTCCAAGTGGAAGCGGATTCATTCAGTATGGGCCTCCTCGCACATTTATATCGATATACACATTGTTGTATTTAACACATAATGTCCCCCAAAAGTTAAGTCTTTTTCCAAACATAATTGATATGTTTAATTTAGGCTCTTACTCATAATTGATGCATAGCACAACATTAGATGAAAGCTACAGCCGCCAATATATCGCTTTTGAACTATAGACCTAATTCCACCTTTTTTCCATTGCACCCAGAATCACCTGTCTCTGCAACTTCTTCAATGGCATTCACTAAATCAGCACAAAGCACTTGGATGGCTTCTAGAACAGCAGATTGCGCTTCCTGCTAAAAACCTTGCTGCAGCTCCTCCGATCGTCTCTGGTCCTTCTTAGCACCAGCAAAGGACTGTGGTGGGAGGGGGCCAAATGTGAAACCAGAAGCGTCAGAGAAATGTTCTGACGACAAAGCAAGACGGTAACACTGATAAATGAACCGAGGCACGCTGGCATCCCGGCCAACGTTCCACTGCCAGGCTGTGACAGCACATGTAGTGTGTGGATGGGCCAGATTCGATTGATATTGTCTCTAGCATCCATACATTTTTGCTTTGCTTCTTAAAAATGTCAACAAAAGGAAGAGTCAAGAAACAAACTTAAGGAGGTGAGCTGGGTCATAGGTTCATACGTAAATGCTCGGGCCTTTTGGCCACTACGGGGTATGCTTGTTGCTTCATCTGAGCCAGGTTGCCCCCGGCAGGCTGACGAATTGGAAGAGGGGCGGACGCTTCTGAGTTGGTGGTCACATCCATCTGTTCGGGAGTGGAGACTTCCATGGCATGGTCCTGAGGAGACTGGAGGAGAGTCTGCCCTCCGCTGGGGAGCAGGGAACTCCGCGGCCAGCAGTCTCCTCCTGAAAATTTGATTGGGCTGAAAAGATGAAAGGAGAGAGTGACATAAAAAAATGGCATGTTAAGATAATGTACTGTATTTTCATGAATATAAGTCGCACCTAAAAGTCCCATTTTAAAAAAAAAGAAAAGAAAAATGGGACGGGTCACCCAATAATGCCTTGGGTACGGACCAAGTCCCACAGACGTGGAAACCTGTGACTTTCTTGAGCACCCCGCCTGACCAACTGGGAGCATTCACGGTGTGTGATAGCACCCTCTATTGGTAAAGTTTGAGACGACAAAGCGCTGCAGAATTGACGGGGAGAACTAGATTGTGTGGCCACTCCTGTTGGCCACGGTTCGATACAGTTGACAACGTACCAGTATGTACGTGGATAAAAGGGCCGCTGTCCACAATGTCTGTTTTATCATTGTTAATGCAAGCAAGAAACATCACAGGTTAAATGAACCTTTACACAACAGACCCTGAAAAAAACAGTTTGACATTTGATGTTTATTCATAATAAAGTTATTGTATTGAAATAATTTCCCCATGGAACAAAGGACCGATCTGTGTCCCACGTATATTTTTGGCGTACCAAAATTCAAGGGTTCAGTACCAACAATTTAGTCCATGTGTGTAACCTAAGATGTGGAAAAAGTGAAGCACAGAATTATTTTAGAGATGCGATGTATGCCGCAATAACAAAAAAAAAAAAAAATCTTTCAAACATGCTTTGAGTCACGACAATAGGTCGTCGACAACGGTGTGGCGCACAGAGAGTTCAGTTCTCATGAGGAATTTGAGCATCAGCTGTTACATTATTGTCCTCGCATACCATCACAACTACATCAACCCGCTTTGGTGCACATGTACAATCTAATGAGATCCAATATGTATCATAAATTCCATCCTTACAAAGATGACATTCATCTATTTACTTCTATCTATCTGACAGTATGTTTTTTTAAATTATTTATGTATTTATTTATTTAGCCAATATTACTCAGCATTGACAACACTAGATGACAACATATACCTGAGAGGCGTTCTTGGGCTGCCAATGAACCGTCGAGGTGAACGGATTTTTGGCTCAAATGAGAACTTCTCTTTGATATTTTCCAGAACTGAAGGAGCCACATACGTGAACCCCTGCGAAAAAGTATAAGAGACATTGAAGGGAAAGCACAGTGATTGTTTTCTAGACAAGCCACCAAAGAATTCAATGAACAGACATTACCAGGAAAGCTTGATTAGCACTTTCACTAAGCGTCGAGTCATCGGGGCTATCGACTGGCGTCTGACTGGTGAATTTAGAGTCAAACTGACTCACGTCTTCAGCTGATTGCTGCAAAGTCAGAGACGGGACAATCCATCGTTAAAAAAAAAAAAACATTCATAGAAATAGATTGGTATCATGACCCCAAGCTGTCTCTTAATTGTTTTTTTATTTTGTATTTCAAGCCAAAAATGTCATGACCAGCAAGCTTCAGATAAGTCATGGCTTGAAGGGGGGGGGGGAAAGGATACTATAATGCCCTCACACGTGGGCAAGCATAGTCGTTTATGTGCTGTCAGACTTCGAGCCGTTTTTTGAACGGTGCAAACAACTAAACATCCAAATGCAAAACAAAAACACTTGCAAGGAGTTGCAGTAGGCCAAAGCTTGCACCCAGAAGCTCACAAACAGATTAGCCGACGCCAGCTCTGAATGTCACTTACTGGCTACGTCACTTAGCATAATTGCGGTTCACATGAATACTTCAGTATGTTCAGTGATTAGTTAATAAAAAAATTTTGCATTCTTTGCATTGTCATTTATTATGCCTTCATGATCCTTTTTTTTGGGGTGGTGGTGGATTAATGGCATTTCATTGCTATGGTTAAATTTAAATTGAATTACAAGCTTGTTCAGGGAACAAATTGAACTTGTGAGCCAAGGTACCACTCTACCCGGAAATTATGACAGCAATAAAGGGAGAGGATCCTCAGTTTATGACTGTCTCGACATAAGACATTAAAAAGCCACTGACGGCGGGTGGCGTAAGAATGTCATGCGGCACAAGGCGGCTGACTCAGTTACTGCAGAACTTCACATTTTATTCTTTTATATTCATGACCTGGAAGTGCTTTTCATACAAATATAAACTAAAATGGTAATATTTCCAGGTTATTAATGGTGCACAATGCAGTGTGCCTAAAATAAGCCGACATAAAAAAAAAAAGGAATTAGTTGGAAACACACTGTGGGCCCTTACTCACCAAGAAAGGTTTGAAGGGAGGCTCCACTTTACGAGCCAACAAATCTTCCCAATTGATGTGTCGGAAGAAGGGATGTGCCTGTGGGACGTGATGAGCCATTTAAAAAAACATATCAAGCACCTCAAAAAGGTCGGATTGTTTCTGTGTATTTATTGAAATACATTCGAAGAGGGACAAACAATTTCTTCCCCAAAGGAAATAATTTCAATGGAATTAATTTGTTCATTCATTTAGAATCAAGATGTCGCCATTGTAGAACTTTATAACAAATTTTGAACATTATATCGGTCATGTTAATAATAATGTTGAATAGCTATAGCGTTGTTGTTGTACCTCTGGTAATTGAAAACGGATGCTCACCTGCACCTCCGTGGCATCGCCAGCACCAGCCCCCAAACGCGATGAGGCGTTTCTCTTAAGCAACTGCGTGCACAATCCAAGTCGTTAGAAAATCATATCCAGTCACAGCACCTTCACAGAGACACCTTGAGGACAAAAAACGCTACCCGTTTCAGGAGGTCTCTGGCTTCCTGTGTGAGGTAGGGTGGGAGGCTGAGCTTGCACTTCAAGATTTTGTCGATGGTCTTTTTGCGGTTTTCACCAGTGAACGGTGGCTAGAGATGGAAGATGAAAAAGAATTGCTCAACCACTGCAGGATTCAAACTACATTAGGATTTGGAATGGTAGGCAAGGAACACTGACCGCCCCAGTAAGCATGTCATACATCAGAGCACCCAGACTCCACCAGTCTACGGCTCTGTTGTGTCCGCTTCGCATCAATATCTCTGGGGCCCTGTACCAATCACAAGACATGTCGTTATTTTATTACTCAAAAACATGAAAGAATTTGTGTACGATACAGAAGAGCAATTATTCCCATTAGTTTCAAGAGGTGAGGAGGTACTTACATGTATTCAATGGTACCACAGAAAGTGTGGGTGACGGTACCGTCGTGAATCGACTCTTTGCACAGTCCAAAATCTGTTAATTTGACATGGCCTGGAAGGAACACACACACACGTACACCGATGGTTTGATTTCACATTTCATTATTGAAGATCTTTACATTATACAGCAAAACCTCGAGTATTCACACTTTGGCATTCTCAAATTCATTCTATTTTAAACCTATCCTTCAGTGCGCATAGAAAACCTTTAAATTAGTTGTATAGTAGACAATTAAGGAGTAAATGAGAGCAAAGTGAAGAATCTTGAGCTGGCAAAGGGAACAAATGTTATAAATACAGCCATCTATGCAGTTCCACCTGTCTCTCTGTTGTACCATCACTGGTAACAGACGACAGGTCAGCAAGTCTGGCCATGGACCAACAGCCCCTCATGGACTCATTATATAAGTTTGTGCGTCTGCGTCTCCCCAACACCTAGCAAAGTGGTTTCCAAAAGCTGCTCTTTCATCTTTAACTTCAAAGAAGTGCGCATCACCAGTGACAGACCGTTTGAGCGGATCTTAAAACGTTCACTTTTTAAAACCATGGTAAACCGTCAAACTGGTCATCTACCCATGCTTAATTGGATATCAGCCAAACGGTTGGCGTTGCAGTTTGGTCACCTAACCTATATGTTCAAGCTGTCACACACCTTGATTGTTTAGCATGATGTTCTCAGGCTTTAGGTCCCTGTAGATGATGCCCTTCTGATGCAGGTGACCCAGAGCCATGGAGATCTCAGCGAGGTAAAAACTACAAGGGAAGACAATTATCTCATTTAGCACTTCTAATTTAAGCCTGAACTAAATGGCTTATGATCCAAAACACTTTTTTATCTTCTCACCAGGCTGTGTCTTCCATGAAGATGCCCTCCCTCTCCAGCTGCATGAACAGTTCTCCCCCTGGAAAAAAAAAAAACAACAGCATGAGTGAATGCACACCATGCCAGGTTGGTCTGTTTTTGACGCCTCTGCAGACAAAGACAACTTAAAATCTTTTCCCACCACAATACACTATTTTAGTATAAGACAGTACAGTGTATATTTTAAGTGCAAACTTGACATATAAATGTCCCTGAAGTAGTACAATTTATCATCAATGTCCTCATTTGAGTCACAGGTGAGCTGCAACTTATCCCAGCTGACTTTGGGCGAGAGGCGGCATACACCCTGGATTGGTCGCTGGCCAATTGGAGAAATGCCACTGAAGTACGACATGACGTTTGCAAATTTTTGCTAGACATCATATGTAATATATAACACCTAAGTGATACTTCATACAAGGTTACATAAGCGGATTTACATTCATTGCCGTAAAACTAAAGTGTAGGTGTGGCTGGTCAAGAGGCATGAGACTCGTTTGTGTCACATTTACACGGACAGAAAAATCACAGGCAATAGGAACTATCTGCTCATGACACTTTTGTTGTTCAACTTAAAGGAATATGTTTAATGTGTTATAACACTGTAATAACACCAACCAACACATTGTTTTGACACTTCTATGCCAGTTAATTAAAAAATGATATGTGGAATGGAAAAATGCATGGACAGTTCAAGTTTTAGAATTCCCATTAGTCCTAATGGGAAAAGTTCCATCTAAATCCGGACAAATTGCAAGTCGACCACCGCCCTGAAACTGATTGTGTTCTTCTTTTGCTGTGCCACTATCCTATTTGTGTCAGGTGTGCAATTGGTCGCACTGACCGCTCAGGTACTCCAAGATGAGGTACAGCTTCCCGCCTGTCTGAAAGGCGTAGATGAGATCGACAATGAAAGGATGCTTCACCTCCTCCAGGATGTTCCTTTCCGCCTTGGTGTGGGCTGTGTCCTTGGCGTTACGTACAATCATTGCCTGCCACACATCCAACAACAAAACTGTCGTAAAACTTAATAAAGCAGTTTGTTCACTGAACTAGAAGAGAGAGTTGTGTGCTGAGCTCAGTCATTGATCCACCTCCACATAGATTGTGACATTAGTTAATGATTGCTAACATGGCAGATCAAATGTTTATCCCGGGTTTTGCTCCATACTCAAACGGCTACAGGAAACAGCACATATGATGGTATCTCATGAAACAGTGGTAGGGAATCACTAAGCGTGTCCAAAGAGGACCAGAAGCGGGACCAGTTGTAGGACGACGATACTGGCAAGATAAGTCTTGTTTTGGAAAATACTTCCCGCTGTCTCGGAAAGCACATTTATGCAAAAAAATTACACTGGGTAGGAGATATTTTCTTTTAACCACCAGCGCCTTCTCATTGGTGAGTCGTGGCGTTTCTTTGATTGTGTATCAAGCAAAATATCCTGAGGCAGTCCCGTTTACAGTGCCAAGGCTGCAGCACAGCAGCACACGTGGCAAACTTCCAAAATGGCCCAGAAAGGTTAACCCCACAACCGATGGCCTCAAGGACACAAAATGCAGTGGAACCTCACAAATTAAATGTCCTCAATATTATACAATTTGGAATCTAATAGTTTTTGGAGCAAAATATGTTGAGGTCGAAAAGATAAACATTCCAAACTGCCAAAATTCCATAACATCTAACAAGATATCAGGATCTCACTTTAAACCTCAGTTGAAGTGTGTGTATTGTTTTTTCTTTGGCTTGGAATGTTTTAAGAGAGGTAAAGAAATTTTACTGTACTGAATTGCACAGCAAGTTACAGCTTTGCAGTAAGAGTGCAGCATCACAGTACGCACGTCATTCGTTCATCAAAGTTCAGAGGATGTGATTTGTTTCTGGTTTGAGAGTGGGTAACTTTTTTTTTTTAAACTCAGGCGTGACAAATAAATGCACAAAGTTGATTTTTTTTGTTGGCATCTCTAACTGCATCAGAACCTTTTATTTTCACAAGGTGAGCATGTTTAAAAAAAAGAAAAAAAAGAACTCAACATTAATTCTTGTTCACACTACATTCCCTAAATCCATAGCGTAGAACTATCCTTACCGAGTTTTGAAGATCTGTGTTTATTATGCGTTTATTATACTCCTTAGTACTGCATGTGCACCATTTGCATTACAAACCCATTTTTCGCCAAGATTTTAGTGAAAGAGAACCACATGCCAACATACATTAAGAGGACAGATGCTTACAAGCCATGCAAATTGTGTACAGATAAACAGACTTGCTCTTGTATGACAGTTAGGAATATTAGTTATTTTGTCACTTGACCTTGGTAACGCAGTGCCTCCAATGGGAGAAACGATTGCAATATACGAATACACTGGAAGTCAAGCAGCATTCGGAAACTGATTGTGTTCCATTGTATTGACAGAAAGAAACTCCATCAAGGGTATTCAAAACATTGAGCATAATATACATAGAGAGTTATATTTACGAAAGGAGACTAAAACATACCTTTTTTAAGACTTTCATGGCAAATATTTTGCCCGAAGCAGCTCCCATGACTTTTCGAACTTGAAAAACCTGCAAAAAAGACAAAAGTTATTTATGATCTTGTCAAAAGAAGAGTTGAAAATAAAATCTGTAAAGACTTTGTGCCTCTCCAACATACCTTTCCATAACCGCCTTTACCCAGAACTCTTAGCAGTTCAAAACACTCGGGTCTTATATTTTCTGTCCCTTGATTGACATTGTCTTCTGATATCTCTATCTTCTCACAACCTTCCATGTTGCTGCAAAGAGACAGCCATTACAGAAAAACATACAGTATTGTGGTCCCGCAATCTCTGGTGACAACCTTGATTCAGTACTTACAATTCAAATCCACTGCACTGGTCCATGATGTCATTGATTTGTGCCTGGAAGAAAAAGCCGATGGCGATGTGAAACATAAACAAAAGGGTAAGTTGTACAATAAACAATGCCTTTCCCCTCTCCATTCATGTATGTCAAGATTGTAATGAGTATTCGTTTTAAATTTCCGATAGTGATTCTGTAAAATATTAAAGCCAGGTTCGGCCGAATTAAAATTTAATGATATAATAGAGACTATACAAACCCAAGAGGTGAGTGTTAAAAGACTTAATGCCAAATGTCTCAGTCAGCGACCGAAACCGTGTAAATCACAATTTGGTAATGTTCATATTCTTTTCACAAATCTATACTGTTGGTCACTCCACATGTAAGGGTGTTATTTTTTTACATTTCGTTTTGACAATTCAAAGTCTGTTTACAGAAGTGTACCTCTTCACATGATACATAAGAGCTGGAAAGGCGCTGCACTATTTCTTGAACATCAATGTGACGCAACATGTTCAGCAATGGTCTAAATATAAACACCCAACAGACTAAAAAAAAAACCACCTTAATCTATAATGTAAGATTAGTTTTAATTCAAATTAAACATTGTTGATGATGGTATTAACTTGGAAATACTAGTAAACCGCTGGGAGAACAGTATGTATTCATTGGGAAAGACAGTACTCTGTACACAACACAAACACGAGTATGCTTGTGCATTTATCCTGCACTATTAGTTAGAACTCCACACAGAGCCACTCTGTCAAAGTACTGCCAACATAAACTGTTGCACACTGAGACACATTTATCACAACTGTCCAGTGGCCAAGTAAGGCTGTGCTTGCACAATTCCAACATGACAACCATGGCATTTAAACGTAAATGCGTCGCAGTTCTACGAGTTGTTGGTATTCGGTCGAATTAACGTAAACCAAGTTGGCAGCTCTAAAATAAGTGCATGTTAAAAGTGGCAAGCATGTTAGCTTGTGCTAACGCTACCAGTGAGGAGGCCTGGGAGCTCTGGCTGCGGGAGAAGGCCTGCGGTGGTTGGCAGGCAAGCAGGCAGGCTAAGCGGCTAATGCCTAGCTTGCTAGCTACTGTGTATCAAGACTTTCTGCTGTGACATGTCGAGCGGCTCCGCTCAGAAGATTCGTTTAAAGTACCTCGTCAGTCTCATCATCGGAGACATTTTGCTCCGGCTGGTCCAAATCAATGTCAAATACTCCGGCCATGGCAGCGCTTCACTCGGTTCGCTCTGTCACAGACCGCAAGAATTACGTCCCCCACCTCATGGACAAACACACACCGCCGCCATGACCGGCTACTACACTGAGCATGCGCAGTGCGGTACAAGACCAAAGGGGCGGTGGGCGGTAACCCAATTTTTTCCCCCTCATTGTCATGAAACAATAAACACTGAGTCAAAAAGTCCTCGACGACTTGTATCATTTGTTTTGAAACGATCTAAACGTGGTGACTACACGTCGGAATTCAAATATTTAGAGTGAATATTAAATGTGCCCCCATGAATAATTAGTGCTGTTGTTTGTAGGCGATTAAAGCTACTCTTACAAGAAGAAAATTGTATATTTTCGAGAATATATATATATATATATATATATATATATATATATATATATATATATATATATATATATAGTGAGAAATAAGTGAGTCAAATCATTACAGAACAAGGTTGTAAGTCTTTTCAACGTGAGTAGAAGAATATCTGAAAAAATTATACTATCAATCAAATATGATTTCTATTTTGGTGACTTGGTAAAGGCCGAATACAAATCATTTAGTTTGAAAGTTCAACAACTCCATACCGGAAATCCGCTGCCATGGCGCCAACGATGAAATTCTTCGACATTGTCGCTTTGAAATCCAGACGTGACCAGCTGTACTTGGTGTCAGTACCTGATCGACTACATGTTAAAGTAGCAGTATCACACGTTCCTTGAATAACAAAAATGTCAGTGGTGACGGTCCAGTTGGGCCAGTGCGGCAACCAAGTGGGTCTGGAGTTATTTGACACCCTCTACAATGACGCTCAGGCAGGCCAGAGGAAAACATATGCAACTGCCAGCTGTGATCGCTTCTTCCACCAAACGGAACATGGAGGTAACATGTCTGACTCCTTTCCCTTTCCGTGTCACTTTATATCGATTTTGACAAAATCTCCCTTGATAGTTTATTGTTCAAAGCAGTGCTATAGATTGACCGTTGTATGTTTGAATAGATGTGTCATAAAAGTGCCAGGACTCATGTCACAAAGGATATAATTTCAAACTTAAAATCCAATTTTCCCATTCAATTCGCATCTGCAAAGCGAATCAGCAGTTGTGAGAAAAAGCAAGAGTTGTGATGTAATGGTTGCTTCACTATGTAAACATGCATGCTCATAATGCCCCAAGCACCTGTTGTTCTTCGCCAAGAAAAATCTCACTGTGCAAAAGCAACCTTCCTACTCAGTGATTTCCCCCCGCCCCCGTTTGCCAAGTTCAATGGTGTCATCAAGAGAACCACTTTTAAAGATATGGGTGACATCAAGATGACCATGACGCCGAAGTTGCGGAGGATCCCAGCAAAATCATTCCAGAAGTGCAGGGAGGGGTGGCAGAGAAGGCTTAGATACGTTAGTTAGACTGCAGGGGGCTTACTTTCAAGGGGATTTTGTCATTGCCGTTTCAAATAAATTGGGCTTGGCAACAGTCCTGGAACCTTTCTGACACACCTTGTTTGTAACTGATTTACACATTTTTTTTAACGTTTTTGATTTAGACCTTGTTGCCAGGGCAGTGATGATTGACATGGAGCCAAAAGTCATCAAACAGAATTACAGCAAGACGGACAAATCTGATAAGTGGAAGTATGATGATGCGTCAAGCTTCAACGAGAGGCAGGGGAGCGGAAACAACTGGGCGAACGGGTGAGTTTTATGATTTATTTAGAAACTGTCTATTAAATGGTACAAATGCACTAGTCAGCCATTCCTTTTTTTTTTTAATTCGAAACAAAATTTAGTTAGCATGTCTGCCTCACAGTTCTGAGATTCAGGGTTTTAATCTCTGCTTTCCTCCCACATTCCTAAAACATGCATGTTAAGTTCATTGAAATGAAGAGACATCAAAATATTAACCTCATGATGAAGAGGAATGTTTAAATATATTTAACTGTTATTTTCAAAATGAACCATGGAATTTTATCACACCTAAAAAATGCATATATTCTCTTAAATATACAAACAGTTTCCCACATTTATATAATTTATGGTATGACATCAACATCAGTGGCATTTGTAAAGTTGAAAACTTGTATCCAGGTTTTGCATCCAGGGCCCTCGTCACAGAGAAGCGGTTGTAGACATCATGCGGCGAGAGGTGGAACGCTGTGACCAACTACGTGGCTTCTTAGCCACGATGAGTGTGGCAGGTGGGACGGGCTCTGGAGTCGGCGCCTATGTCACCCAGTGCCTGCGAGACATCTACCCCAAATCTTTCATTGTCAACCACCTAATCTGGCCGTATGGGACGGGCGAGGTATAAAGACCTTCATCAGCAAGTGTAAGAAATGTGTCGTTAGAAAGGAATAACTGCTGCGGGTCTTTCAGGTGATAGTCCAGAACTACAACTCTGTATTGACATTGGGTCACATCTACCAGCTGTCGGATGGCCTCCTAGTGCATGAGAATGACACGGTGCACAGGATTTGCAGTAAACTGCTCCATATCAAAGACATCTCCATTGCTGATATGAATAAGGTGATAGCTCATCAGATGGGCACCGTCCTTCAGCCTGCCCTCACTGCCGAATCCAATGGAGTCTACAGCACGAATCCTCTGGGTGAGGGGCTTGAATTGTGGATTTTCATTTATTTCATGGATGAATTATGACTTAAAGTACGCCTGCAGTACCGTCGCTTCCATGAGTCTCAAGAAATTTTGGAACCAGGACCAACATTCAGATTTTCCCATTTCCATCCATCTCAGCGGGCTTCCATTTTGTCCTGTACTGCCATCTGCTGTTGACTGAAATTGACATCCCAGTGCACTGTGACTAAATGACGGCCCCGAGATGAATAAAAATGGGTGGAATTTGCTGCTTGCAGTAATTCATACTCCACTAACCCATTTGCAATCAGAATACCATGTTTTGACTTATGTGGGTACGTAGAACATTAATGCAAAGAAAACGTTTTGACTTGACTTCTGCTATTAAGCCATGTATTTGCTTCAGGGGTCCCTATCCGCAAATAGCAAGGAAACGCGATAGTAATTGGAACGAGACACACTAACAAACACTGGAGGATTGTCCACGGTGCTTGTCCTCATTTGCGTTTCTGTTGAACAAGGATAAAAAGCATTTTGGAAATAACCAACACTGACGCTGTCATTTCTGCTTTCCCCTCAGGTGAATTTGTGAGCGCCCTTGCATGCCACCCAGAGTACAAGCTGCTCAGTATGAGTACCGTACCTCAGATGCCAAGTTCCTTCATCAAATTCACCAATTTCAGATGGCCAGCGCTGATGAAACACCTGCGCCAGATGCTCATTTCCAACACCAAGATGGAGGAAGGTAATGGTATGGGCAGAAATGGATTCTATTAACAACACTCAAGGCCAGTAGCCTGTCAACTAAAAAATCCTATCCTATCTGCTAAATACATGAATTGTAATGTTGAAAAAAAAAATCAATGGAATGTTATTATAATTGCAATGCTCAACATGAATAAGGACAACCAAATCTGTTACAAAACCTTGAGTTTCCTTTCAGAATCAATCTTTTCTATGTGCTATAAAACAGTCCCACAAATGTTGCAAAGGAGATTCGGCACTCAAAAATATTTGAATCTTCCTAAAACAAAAACATGAAACACTAGTACGTAGCCAGTCTTGCGAAGATAAACATTCAATTAAAAGATTTAATTTACAGGAATAGATGAGTAATTCATTCTTGAGTTTCCTGAGAAATTAATTTTTCCGAAGGGGGGTATTACTCTGTTTCCTATAATTTTGAAAAAGGAAAAAAGCAAGGCACCGTAGCGCAGTAATTGTCTTGTTTTATTGAATTTCAGTAATTGTCGTTATTGGGGGTGGCATGGTGGCTGACAGATGTCTTGGGTTTGAATGTGGAGTTTGCATGCCACTTCATTTTGGCGCAATGGTGTGTTACTGTTTTTAACATGATGTATAACAATACTTTTGGAATTATTTCTACATTGTAAATGCTTAAAAGTAATATTCTAAGACACCGTATCGTGATAGGTATAGACTGGCAAGTGCGTCCATTGGCTGTCTCAGAGCGGACGAGGAGTCTGACTGGATCCAGCATCAACACTTCCTTGGCCAATCTACTCATACTCAGAGGCAAAGACGTGTTCAGTGCAGAGACAGGTTTGACACATCATAGTTAAACTTGTAAAATAAAAAATGGAATACTAGCAGCTCTCTGTTCAAAAAGTAACATGTGAATGCAATCTCCACTATACTAGGTAACTTTGACGATGCAGCTCTTTACAGCTCATGGCTCCCACCTAAAGACGCTTTCAACATTTGGAAATGCCCAGTGTCGTTTAATAAGTATGAAAAAACGGCTACGTTGGTCAGCAACAGTCAAGCTCTAATCGAACCATTGGACAACATTGTGAGAAAAGCTTGGAGTATGTTTGCTGCAAGGTGAGTTTGCCCAGGAGACTAATTATTCCCACGAGAGTTAGGGAAAATAAAATTGTAGAATATCAAAGCTGAATGAACCATGATGTGGGAATTTATATATCACCATGTCATGTTCATTTTTAAGGAAGTTGGTGTTTGTTTTTTCAGGGCCTACATCCACCAGTACACAAAGTTTGGGATTTCTGAAGAGGATTTCCTTGAAAGCTTTACATTTGCAGAGCAAATCATTTCCAGCTACAGTCAATTGGGCTGTAGTGGATAAAACAGGATGGTAGGTGTCTTTTACCTGGAGGAATACCAACACACAAACAATACATACATGAAAGCTGCAAATTAATTTGAAGACTTATTCCATGACTAATACATTTATTTTTCTTGCTCCAAGCATCTATACAACATACAGGACACTAACATTTTAAAAGGAACAACACTTCACATATTACCGGTACTTATCAATTTATTGTTTCCACACAGTAACAATTTTAGCATTGATTGGCTAAAAACAGGCCATTAATCTTAAGGACAGTACATTCCACGTAACTAAAAGGCAGCTGAGGACCCACAACTTCAGTCAGCTTACAGACCACTGTTGCCACGTGAGACATTAACAGCCAACACCAGTCTGATAAGCTAGCTGAGGAGATGGACATTTGTGGGCCAGATGCACAATGCCAGGCTGAAACAAGAACCATGAAGAATAGGATGCCAACAAGGAACTACCACACACCGATTGCAAATGTAACTTGGGACGCAGCCATCTGTATAGCTGTGACAATAACTTCACTTACCTGGAAGACGATCTTTTCTTCAAGGGACATAACATTTACAGCCTTAGCCCAATAAGCAAATCAATGACTCACACTTGGATACAAGTGTCATTATTGACATGAGTTTTTATATATGATCCAATCCAAGGTCCAATCTAACAGTACAGAATTAGAAATGGGGCTAGTTGCCTTTTAAGTACAGCGTCACTACAAATGATGTCACTTTTTGTTGGATTCAAGTTGACTCCTGGCCATATAGTGTTAGAATAGAAATACATCTACGCATAATGTTCATGATTGAGATCTCCACAATGTGCAAACCATCACCAAACAGATTTTACATTGATATTGCTTTTTCATTTTTTTGGGGCAGGGGAACTGACAAGTCCACAGGAGCAAATCAAATAATGTCTAACAAGTCAAAATTATGAGAATATCCCAACCCTGAAAAGAGAGCATTTGGAAGCAGTTATCCTGGCCACACACTGTACAAACAAATTAAAAGCCACTCATACATTAATGTTACAAAATTAAATAAAAAGTCAAGAACTATTTTTAAGGGAAGTCGAAAAGTTCCCATCTTTGCATAAGGCATCGCGTCTGATAGGCAGTGCCCGTGCACAGAAGACACCACTGAACCACTGCTTCACTTGTAAGTCCAAAGTATGGAATCATCAGAAAGTAAGACCATTAAATTAGCAGGATACATTTGCACACACTGAGTGAGATGAGACAAACTACAAAAAGGGTAGAGACAGATTTTAAAATGCAGACACACACATACCAAGGACATAGTCAGTCTGCTTTGGAGCACTCAGCCTCTGAGCGTGGAGGGTGAGGTTTGTCGGCAAGTCATGAGTGGACATCGTCTGAGCGGCAGCGGCCGCAGACGCAGTCATTTCTTGGATGTTTGTACCACTTCGCCTGTCGTCACTTGGTCTTCTCCACCAAGTGCCGTTGCTGCTGTAGCCGCTTGGCGTAACTCTGAGCCATCGAGTTGACGATGGAGATGACAAAGTAGCAGACCATGACCAGCACCAGCTTCTCAAACAGCCAGGAAAGCCAGTTGTCATCCTGGAACATAACAGTGATATTAGATTATTTATTTCTACCCCATGTTACTTTAAATTAAACATTCATGACTCTGTAAATGTAGCAGTCAAATTATTTTGCTAAAAATACAATTCTCCCCTTATATATCGCAAGTAAGCGTTTACACTTCTGCTATATTGTTTTTTTCCCCCCACAGTATACTATAGAGTACTTGCTGTAAAACCTTCTCATTCGTCCATTGAACAGTAAAATATAGGAGGCAAACTCATGCAGAAGCTCCTGTAAACCACAGCTCTCGCCTAGACAACTGATTTTACAGGCCAAGCACTTAGGTCTTGCCTCTTGGACAGACTGACAAGACAATATGCACAGTATTGCTGGCAATATTTTTGGTGTTAAAATTATAATAAATGTAAAATGTGTTTTGAAAAAGGTATAACAAGTTTAGGTGTGTTTTAATAAGGTAAACTTTTGTGCGTCGTATGGGTAAAATGATAAATATATAGTACCATATTTATTAAAAAAAAACATCTTTTATGGTCTCTCTATATTGCTGATTTTCACCTAATCGGCCACGATAAACATACAGTGAACTTGTATTTGAAATTGATGGTAAGGAAGGTTGATGAAAAATAACTCGGGAATAACATTTAAACACATTCGGTTCACCCCACACAATTTTTTTCTTTGGAACAATATGATTAGAAATAAATAATGGCATTGACCATTTAGGAATTAAATATATTTACTACTTCCGTGATTTTTAGAGGTACAGTGGAATCTGGACAAAGTGACCATAATCTTTAATACTATGATGAAAATTACGATGTCCGTGACAATCTCTGACCTGAAGATACATTACACCGTTCAACTGCAACTTGTTTGCAAGTGTTGCTACTTTTTACCGAGCACACAACAGAATAAGTTCATATCAAACTTTGCCTTGATTATTCCATTTATTTGGCTTCAAAAGTTACTTTTCTCAGTCACAGCAACTCAAATTGTTGAGGTCTGCTGTGTTGCTATATATCATATACAAGAATAAAGCTATTTACAAAAAAAAATTAATTGGTAGAATTCTTAATTACAAACACTACATTTTGTGAAACTTGGAAGTCTACACTTATTTTACTTAAGCCCCATTGTGATGATGGGCATAAAGGGGAAAAAAATCTCAGAGTCAGATACTTTAGGACAAAAAGGGCATTTGAAGTAGTAAGTCAAGTGCCAAGCCATGTAAATGTCATGTCCAGAAATTAATCACTACCCAAAGTTATTCATTTGAGTTGAAAGATTTGCAAGTGAAATAGTTTGTCCTTACCGATGACTTGCGTCCTTCGCCATGATGCAGCTTGTTCCTTTGTGCTTCCAGGTAATGGCTGAAGGGCTTCTGGAGTGACGGTCCCACTTTGGGTATGGACCTGGCAAACACAGCAAATCGAGACAGAGATCACAATGACTATCATACTCACCCAAAGACCACTGGAGGAAGAGCCCAAGCTCACAAAGCATGAATACAATTAGACTTTTTCTATTCATTTTCAGGAAAAGATCCCAAGAGCAGACATCCTGAGTCCAGCAGGAGGAGAGGCAAGTGAAGCACTTGGTCCTCAGCCCTCCTTTTTATACTCCTTAGCTCTCCTCAGGCACTTGTGTCAGCCCCTTCAATCGGGAAGTGACTCGACATGATGTCATCACCCTTACCACCATCTGGGTGCAAAGACATCTAATCAGGGCGTACTTGGCTCCTTATTAGGCAGGGTATGCTATCTATTCAGGGGTGGGGCAAAGCACAATGGGCTCATAATTTCTATACCTTAACAGCAAATTGTTTAAAATAAAAAAAAAAATAAAAAAACAAGTGAGTGAAATGGTCCCACAGAACGGTCTGATCAGGACAAAAGCATACTGTCTAGACTCGACTAAGCAAAACTAGAGACAATTAAACCAACATCAATAACAGCTGATCTCACGTTGACTGAGCGCACACGAATGCATACGCAGACCGCGTATCACGGCGAGTCACCAACACTTCTGTCAGAATGTCATTGTCTTCACCAAACAGAATCAGCAATTTCCTGAAAATGATCCAGCCTTAGAATGAGGTCCCAGTGTCATCAAAGTCCATGCAATATTTGCGGGTATTATAGTTACTTATTTATTGGAAAAATGTATTTTATGCTATGCTTTTTATTTTAAACCGCACTCTGAGGCTGGATTTAGATCATAAAATAACCAAGATGTGAATCTTTTTTTTATTAGCATATATTACCAAGACTTGTCTTGAGCAAATTAGTATTTACCTTTACAATTTTGTTCAGTGAGTTGATTTTAAACCATTTTTATAAAAATAATGTTGTGAACTCTCTGTTCATAAAATGACTAGTGTATTGCTTTTTTGGGGTGGGGGTACTGTATGTGGATGTATGACAAATATGTGTAATGAACTAATCAAATAATATTTAGCTTGGCAATTCTGCTGAAAAGTTGACTTAATTTTTTTTATGTTATGTTGTACACTGCTTAGATCAGGAAATGGTCAAGTGTGTTTTTTGATACAACAGTATATCATTTATATCATGTATTTTTTTTATTTATTTATTTCTAGTTTATGGGCAAGGTGTACACAGATTAATCAGTATAAAAAGAGATGACGAGATGCTTGCACATCTTTGGACATGGTGCTCCTAATGTTCAGACATACATCACAGTAAGGCCTTCAGAACAAGCTGACAATCTTGTGTTCCTAAAATTCAAATTTCTGAAACCGTTGAATCATTAGCACTGTGTTGTATTTATTTTAATTCTTTGCAATTATCTGCATTTCCTAACAAATGTATATTTTTCAGTGGTATTTGGACATTCACGTTTGGTCATTTTATTGTATGGTCTGTACAAAATATGCATTTTATCAATAAATAAAAAGATAAAAAATCTCAGACATCTATTATTAATTTCATGTAATTTTAAATAAAAATATGAAATGGGGTTTATTCTTATTGGGATCTAAAATGACCTGTATCAGGATATACATTTTTGTCCATCTCGCACACCTCTATCTTTTTTCTCTGATGAGCATTTTTGCTCGTCAATGACTTCATTTGAGGAGTAACCTTGTAATTTGGAGGAGCAAATTTTGCAGGTCAATGCTGGGGACCTGAAGCAAGAATTTCCTTTTAAACTATCAAAATATGACAATATAACAGTGGAGCTGCACGGTTGAAGCTATTAAATATTTTAGTATTCCAATATCCATGAAAATTCTATCAAATGCCGGAATTCAAATATTTGGAGAGTTATATTTTTGATTGATTTAAGAGCAATTATGACCAAAAAAGCGAACATAAAACATTTAACTTACCAATGAATGACCAATTGGTTTCCTTTTTTTTTTTTCATTGAATGATTTCATTAAATTCTTTTTTAAATTCTTATTGTGCATAGCAGCACACTATTTTATTGTTGGAAACATTTTATATGGAGCAATTTTAAACAAATAGTGCTGGCAAGTGATTAAATTTTTTAACCAATTACAAAAAAAATTCCATGATTAATTGTGATTTATCACATTTTTCAACTAGTATTTTTTGTGAAGCTTGTAACAGATATTTACTTGAATAATATCTTGGAATTAATGCAAAATCACCAAATATCAAGTATATTTATTTCAGATTGTTCCAATAGCTTTCTTTGATTCTTGAATATGATCTAAACGGAGAGATCTTCACAGGCATTTTTCTAAGAAACATTTCTCAAAACTGCCCACAAGCACCAAGACTCCCAACAGTGTTGGTGTACAAGGCCCAGTGTTAACTTGAGCATGGTGGTTTTTTCTTAGATGATGTGCTAAAGACCTACAGCCAATATGTCGCTATATTTGCAAAGTATGCAAATTATTTTTTAAGTAAATCAAACTGAGTTAACTGAGTAAAAATATTTAACTGAGTTAAAAATTAATTAATCTCCTGAGTTAACGCTTTAATTTTGACAGCCTAATATTTTTTTTTAACAACTACACTCAATAAAGATGACTTGGATATTACATTTAATGGTTGAAACACTAATTAATATAAGATAAATTAAACAATTCTAGCAGACGGTTTTAATTACTCTAAGTCTAGGTTCAAGTTTCCCACATTGCTGGGGAACACTGTTGAACTTTCTGACTCATATCAACATGTCTAGATGGGACCTCACATGACTGATCACCAATGCTGCAGGGATGTAAATGGCTGGCGGAGAATGTGGACAACCCCCCCCCCACACACACACACCTCCCCCAAACACACACACCCACATTGAAAGCAGTTACCGTATTTTTCGCACTATAAGTTGCTCTGGAGTTGTGTGTTTTTGGGAATTGTATTTTCCAAAAACCGAGACCAAGAAGAGTAAAGCTCGGACTTGCACCCCCCAAAAAAAAAACAACCCTTTTCCCCAGCCATATAGGCGTATGAAAAGACTGCATCTCAGCCTTTGTCTCGCGCACGCCATAGATATGCTTAGGGTGGTCTCATGAATGTGAATAGCACTGCATTATGATTTTTTTTAAACAACCTCTCTCAGGCTCATCTGATGAAGGCAAAGCAATATCAAAAGGCGAAAGTGTTAAAAAAAAATAAATAAAAAATAAACATCAGAACTAAGAATTTAATACTTAATTTTCGGTGAACACATAAGCATGAAACTCTAAATTGCTAATGTAAGCATGGAGTGGTATGATACACTTTATCTTCACGGGAATGCAGGTTTCAGGGTGACAGCAATTGACAACCGCAACAAAGCAAGTGACCTGACTGATTCACATGAATTTACTTACCCAATGAGAGACACCATTTGCTCCACGATGTGCTTGCTGAAGGTGATGATAACAAACAGCTTCTGTTGACAGATGACAAACACAATGAATGCTGTAAAGCAAAAGATTAATACGACACATTCCCAAACTGTGTTGTATGACGTCAAACCAAGGCTGAAATTGGCAACAGACCTATTGATGTTTACTAATTACAAAATCTAAACGTGGCAATCTGTTCGATTTCGAGCTGCAAGGAACTTCATGTGGTTTACAGTGTTAGTGGGGGTATACCACAATATTGTTCTCCGGTCATGAATGTGATCAGCATTTTAAAGTGTATGACACATGGACCCCCTGGACAATTCTAGACAGGATATGAAATGAAATGTCCACCAGGTTCAAAGCACACTCACGCACACCCACGAATAAAGCCTCAAGCCGTTCAA
Organism: Idiotropiscis lumnitzeri; assembly: GCF_059441095.1. Taxonomy (NCBI): domain Eukaryota; kingdom Metazoa; phylum Chordata; class Actinopteri; order Syngnathiformes; family Syngnathidae; genus Idiotropiscis; species Idiotropiscis lumnitzeri. The sequence goes on along the minus strand of NC_142397.1, from coordinate 11,503,724 downwards.
GACATTTTATTGTGCTAAACTTTCTTCGCTAATGTCCACTTTACATCCTCTTGAACCCCCGCTGCGTGACGGGACCCTTTGTTTGAAATTTGTGATGGTGAGGTCACTGGCTGGTACCACCCAGGGATGGAAAGGTATAAGACTCACTGACTCGCATACACAAAGTTACTCAAACAAGGTTCATATTAGTCACTTGTGTGCAAGACTGAAAAAATATCTCTTTAATTAGCAGGACTTTCTGATCTAGGAAAAACGGAAAAACTCCGAACAATGGAGGGCTTCTGACTTCTTTTTCCATGTTCTGAGTGTATTATTTTAGTGGTGAGCATCCTTTCATTCTGTGGTCATGATAAGTAGAACTGCACAATTGCTGTGTTATTTAGGTGGAAGTTAGCCTCTACTTGTCACTTTCTGACCAGCTTTTTTAGGTGGGTGAATAGAGGCACTGACCTGTATGTGCATCTTGATGATGGCTTTTCCAATGAGAGTTGCCCCAAAGAAGGTCCAAAAAGGAACCAGGAAGTGCCCACAGGTGATTCCCGCCAAGTCAAAAAGCGGATTTGGGATCTAAAAGGAGAGACATCACAAGGTTCAAAAATTGCCCCATGCAACTACAATTATAAAATAAAAATGCAAAAAGATGACAAAGCTTAACAGCATGTTTTCCTACCGAAGCACAGGCCAAGATTCCAAAGAACCCCACTTTTTGCACCATGTGTTGGACTCCCATTTTTGCTCTAGTGACAAAATCCTGTAAGAGGGAAAGAGAAATATTTTAAAAAACTAAGATACAACATCTCTGTAACCAGATGTTCAATTTTCTTTGGGTGTGACCCTTAATAATAATAACTGATATTAATAATTTACAAACTTTTACACCATGGCATATTACAAGCTAATTAAAGACAAACGTGGTAAACACTAGATGTTTTTTTTTTTTTATAAACCTAACAATAGCGATGCGGAAGTGTGATTTATTTATATACACAAAAATTTTCATTCGTGTGTATGTCTTTACAAAAAATGCGAGTCTCAGTCAGAATACTGGCAAATCAGCTAATATGGTTGCCTTTTTGTGTTTATTTTCAAAGTTATGATGGCATTGCTATTGGGAAAACAAATGTTTAAAAAAATGCATAAAATAAACATGATTTATGTATGTATTTATGAATGTAAAATGTATTAAAATTATTTAAACAAATTCTAAAAATAAACTATATAAATTATTACATTTTTAATGATAACACCAACAATCAGCTTTTTTTTTTTTTTAAACTTGCCTCTTCAAAAACAGTGTCAAATACATATGTAAATCTATTAATCCAAAAGCAACACACATTTCGACAACAACATAGCTTTGTATGTACATTGTAAGAAAAAGGATGTACGTTATGATCATTATACAAGATACAGAACACAATCAGTTGTTTTCTTATGATGGCAAATCAGCCGTGACCCAATGAGGTGAGATCAGATCATGGAGATTGTGCACACCAGGTTTCTCCAATTACCGTCCCGCTGACTCAGCATCTGATCTCAACAGCGTCCAGTCATGTGAACCTGCTTCCTGACAGAGCTGTCTGTCATTCAAATTAGAGACCCGTGAAAAGAGAGGGGCGGGCGGGAGAGATGCAGACAGCACAAAGCCCGGGGGATGATTAGAGGGGGAGCAACGCTCAGGGTGACTCACGCGCGCACAGGAGGATTTACTGGAAGCGTGAAGAGGGAGGGGCTTCACTGAAGTCACGTGGCACCATAGGACCAATGACTGGAAGGTTGTTTCATGGTCAGTTGGCATTATGAGGACTAGTGGCTACCCGTTTTGATAGAAACTTCATATTTGTCGTGCATGATATGTAAAAGAGGAAACAGATGTGATGACATACCCATATTTATAGTGGATATCAAAAGTCTACACACCTCTCTAAAAATTACACCACTACAAATTATATAATTTTTTTTCCACCATTAATGTGATCTTCGACTTGTGCAACTTGGTTGAATAAAGAAAAATCCAACTTGGAGAAGGGAAGTAAAAACAAACACAGGTGCACAACCACTTATAATTGGAGACATAGCTTTGTTCAAAATTAATTTCCACTGAACATTCACAATTATGTTAAATGGGACTCAACACACACCTGCCACCATTCAAAGTCCTTCTGATTAACCTCAAGTGGAGTTCAGATGTTCTAGTAGGCTTATCCTGACATTTCTGTAGTTACCTCACACATATGTCTGCAGAGAGCTTCCACGGCATCAGAGGAGTCTCATTGTTTTAATTGAAATTGGGCAGGTTATCTGTCACATTTCATAACACAAAAATCAATTGACATATTTTATTGTATTGTATTGTATTTCGAACTTCTCTGTCCATGCATTGTGTTCCTAGCTTTGGTTTTACTGGCTTCGTCCCTTTACCATCCAAACCAGCTGCAGTGACATACTTTTTTTCACGGAAAGGACCCCATTATCTAAATTTGTCTCCTTACGCACCAAATTAAATTAATCATAGAATTGATGACGCGATATAAATTGTATTAAGAGAAGAATGTGTATGTAGCAGGTTTAGAATAGTCACTGGTTAGATGAATGATATTACCAAAAGTATTATTGAATATAACATAGTTTCAAGGTATGTTGCAAATTTATTCATTCAGGAAACTGACAGCATATCAATGAAGTTTTAAGGTAGTTGTGATTTTAGAGACGCAAGTCTTGTTCTTTGTTGATGAACTCTATTGAGCAATTTGTATTCAAATTACCTTTTGTAGGCAAAAGCAGCACAACAGGCACAGTTGGGCATATTCTAATGTCTTCAAAGGGCTCTCATTATACATGGAATGACATCAGCGCATGTCTACTCATATATTGCTCATGTGATAAGACGCAAAATATTACATGTGGTATGGTTTTAAAACAAATTAGAATGGAATCACAATAAAATGCAAGCGTGCAATTCCAACCTGTGCGTTCTCAGCCTGCTCCAGCATCTCCTCAAACTCCTCATATTCTTCATCTTCAGGATCAGTGCCAGACTGACGTGCCGCTCTGGCCATGAAATATGGAGGCAGCTCTCCGATGGCAGTACCAGCACCCTAAAAAGACAAACAATTTTAGTTCTGACATACTTCGCTAAGAACAAGGTCAATGGTACTTGCCATCAGGTAAAAAAAATGCTGGCCTAAATGTCTGCTGTCATACTTTGTGACCACCTCTTGGAACTGAGATCACTGGATTCCCCCCCTTTGAGTTTCAAGATTAAAAACAACATCCACTTACCCACATGCAGGCTTCCAGGCGGACCTTTGACATGATGGAGAAGAGGGAGATACTTCCCTCAGCCCCTACAAGTTGAGGACACACAATCTGGTCTGGGTACGGAGGCTCTGGGAAATCTGTTGAGCTGCACTCGTATGCTGCCAGTGTCACTGATGCTATATGAGGGCCCTAAGAGAAAACAAAAAGTAACAAATTCAACCTACTACGTTACAATGTATCTTAGAGAACAGAATGAACAATGCAAGGTCAATATTTTATTTTATTCCAGAGTGGCAAACTAATCTCCTGTTGGACTAGTTCTTTTGCAATGGAGCATTATGTGTCAAATTCCACTCCACTTATTTACAGCACATTCATAAAAGAGTATTTTCAGCACAAAATTGTGGTCTGACACGAGCAAAATCACCTCCCTGCAGGTACAGAGAGACAGTGGCTGAGTCATAAAGTGTCTGACAGGTTGTCAAGTCATCATTATTGGCTGAAAAGATGCGTTGTTCGGCTTCCCCACCTGGCCTCATTAAGAACAGGCCCACCTGTAGCCACACCACAGCAACTCCATTATGCCGCCTTCAAGTGATAGAAGCAACTCTGACACAAGTTGGACAGCGTACAATTACAGAGTGATGACGGCAACCTCTCCTGCAATCTGAAGCTGCAGCATGCACCACAGAACAGAGGAGCATTCTTCAGTTTACACACGGTCTACTTTAAACCAGGATGAAATTACATTTCTTCAGACAAAAAAAAAAAAAATGTTTTCTAGATTCTTCTTTTCACAAGGGAAAGCAACACTCCGCGTGCATGCTTTGCAACCAGTAACCTGGCAAGTCAGCAAATATTCAAAATGACAGACAATTGGGGGAAAGCAAATTAAACAATACAGCAATTGATAATGTTTGTGTATCTCTAAGTTCACATTCAGAAACAGAGACTATGACAGAATATAAGATCATCGTCCGATTAAATCCCCTTTTCCATGAGCAAAGTGATCTCATCATCCTCTTTGGGGATGCGTTACACTCGTAGTGGAGGGAGGAAAAAAATAAAATAAATCACCTTCCAACCTCTCTCAGGCCTGGGTGAACCACCCCAACAAAATTGATAAATGTATCCCTCATTCAAAAAAAGTACAGAAAATGTTTCTTGGTTGACATCCTTCACTGCCACAAATAGTAAAAAGAGCAAATACAAAAAAAAAAGAAAAAAGTATGGAGGCCATATTCCATACTGGCGGTCAATACTTCCTCACACACAGATGGGAGAGCAGATTAGGTCACCGTCTCCGCATGAATCACACAACCACTAACATACACATTGACATTTTCAGGTTCTTATGCACTTTTTTTTTAAAGCTAGAAACAGTGTTTGAAACAATAAAAGGAAAAAGTACGGGAATGGAAATGGCTGAATCATGTGCCCAGTACACACACAAAAATTACCATGCCAATTTATAGCCTTCCCATCTGCTTACATCTCAGTATTTCTCATCTTTCTCCAAAACCACAAAAAAGAAAAAAAAAAAGAAAAGAAAAACCCTACTTTAAAGTTATGCATGGTCATTCAGCAACTGCCTGTTGAAGGACATGATAGTTTGCTGGGTTAAACAATGAATGTGAAATATGAAAATCAAGGCGGTCAAATTAGAAGTAAAGCAGAAATCTGAATGTCCTATCAAAATATTTTTTGTGTGGACTCTCTGTCCAATGTATTCAGCTGCTGTCCAATGAAAACTATGAATCGAAAGGGGGGAGGATAAAAAACTTGGGAGACAAATGCTCTTTATGTCGGCCTCAAAAATAGCCGGACTATACGAGTATGATAACTAAGATTAAATACTGGAACATTTTCAGAGTTCCGGGAAATGTTGCAATTGCTTTTTTCCTCCCCTATCCCGTTATACACTGCAGCAAGAAACAAAATGGTTTCTCAGAACTGTACTTCAAGAAACATTTCAAGCACCAACTTAAGGGGTACAATCTTCCCGCATAGCTGCTTTCCGTGATACACCCACATTTTAAAGCATGTAAAAGTATGATGGCTCTCAGGCGGAGCAGACTTCCACCAAGGCCAAATGGGTAACAAAAGTGAACAAAATGGCAAAGCTTGACAGCTGGTTTGTGAGTCTCGTTTTTTAAGAATCCATAAAATGTTCTTTAAAAGCGCTGTGGAATTGGAAATATCATGCAACACCGGACAGACCCCGGCACCCACCCCCACCGTGTCCACCCCTATCTTACCAGATAGAGAAGGAAGGTGTGCAGACCAGTCCCCAGGCCAACAGAGGACAGAATTCCTAAACCTACCCAGTACGCACACCAGAGGAACCTCTTCTCTAGGTACTGGACATACTGGAAAGGAAATAAAAATATCAATACTTCCATTATATGCATTCCAAAAACAAATACATGCATACATCTTAATACACACTTCATAAATAACATCCATCCATCGCTCAAATTATCTTTCATTATATCATTATTAATAATGAGTATATGTGAAGACACTGATCATAAGATCATGTGAACGTGGATGTTGGTGACGACTGCAATGCAGTGGATTTCACAAAGTGAAACTCATATTCTTTAAATTTTAAATTACAAGTTTTGAGGTTTTATCCTCAATCCGGAGCTTTCATTGAAAACCCATAAAGATAATCTTGTCACTAAACTTTGGGTGTGGATGGGGTTCTTTTCATGAAAAAGTTACTTTTCTCTCCGGGTCACAAAAAAATTTGTGACAGTGAACATCTTTCACATTCTGGACTTTGGGAATATGCTTTAAGTGCATTATTCCAATGTCTCTGGTCCTTGGATGCTGTTTTTCATTGGGGACTTAGATTTGTCACTGGCTGTAGTTTCCTAACCGACCCTTTTGAGTTGGATATAAAATCGAACTAGCCTTCTCAGAGTATACAGATATCTGCAAATTGGCTAAACCCAGTTCATAGAAGGCGCTTTAAGACTCAATCCCTTATTTGTGCACTTTACGGCAAAACAACAAGAACAATCATTAAAAGAAAAAAAAAAAAACAAGCAGTGCATTCTTGCACAACACTTTTTTCTAATTCATCTGGCTGTTCATTAGGTAAGGACTGAATTTGGAAAAAAAAAAGAGCTTTCAACTTTGCTGCCCCTGCAGCATGGAATACTCTGCTGACTAAACTGAAATTGAACTAATTCCGCTTGGAGTTTTCCATTCCACCCTGGGGAAATTGCTCCCAGTTTGAGCTTCCAGACTTCTTAGTAGAAAACACTAATGTCCATCGAACATTTTATGATTTATTCTATATTGTCACATTCTTGTAACCATATTTCTTATATATATATATATACACACACACACACACACACCCCCGCACACACACGCACACACACGCACCCACACGTTTCATCAATGGACATTTTCATAAACATCGGAGGTGTCTACAGGTACTACTCAGATAATTTGAATATCCTGAATAGGTTGTTGCATTCCTGCAATTCAACTTAAAATGTGAATTAAACACGTAAAAGAAAAATATGCAAATCAATATAGTTCGAGTTTTTATTTCTTTGGATTTTGCAGATCAGTTCTTACAGCGAAAAAAAAAAAAAAATTCACAAACTCAGAAATTAGAATAATGCGAGAAGCCACAGTTTTGAAGGTTTAGACTGAAATTCTAATTAGGCAAGGAATTCAAAACACGTGCAAAAGGGTCCTGTCTAAGATTAGCTCATGAGTGTTCAGACATGAGGAATACAGATCTGAGAGTCGTGGCAAAAACTCATTGACTCCTTCCACAAGGTGGGAAAAACACAGAGAGAGATAGCAATCAGAGTGCTGTCACAAAGTGAGAAACAACACACAGGAAGATGCTGGAAATGGGCTTGAAATGTCAAATTCCTGTTGTAAAACCTCTCCTCAATAGTAAACAACACCAGAGGCACATTTCCATGACCAGTGGTCAAAAGTCATCTTTTCTCACGTTAGTTCAGTGTTAAGTTTCACCAGTTTATGATGACTTGAGGATCCATGTCAGCTGTTGGTTCATCAAGTCAAATGTAATCGCAGACGTCTACCAAGACATTTTAGAAAACGTCATGCTTGCTTCAGCGGACCAGCTTTATGGATAAGCAGACTTCATCTTCAGGCAGGGCTTGGCACCTGCTCACACTGCTAAAAGTACAAAGTCCTGGTTCGATGACCATGGCATTACCATGTTTGAGTGTCGTGCAAAATCACCTGACTGAACCCTATAGAAAATCTGTGGGGCATTGTCAAGAGGAAACTGTACGGGATGAGACCAAACAATAAAGAGCTTAAAGCCACAATTGAAGCATGCTGGTCTTTCATAACCCCTGAGATATTCTGCAAACCGGTACCATTCATGCCACACCAGATGAAGTAAGTTATTCGGATAAATGGATTTGTATTGTACTAAATACAGGCGCAAGCGTTTTGTTTTGGAGGTCACACATTTTTGTTTTTTTTTTTTCATTGACGATGCAATATATATTTTTTTAAGATACAAGACATGATCAGCAAAATCCAAAGAAATAAAATTTTGAAATGTATTGATTTGCATATTTTTCATTTACATTGTCAAATTCCCATTTTAAGTTGAATTGTAGAAATATAACTTTTTCAGGACATTTTAATTTTGTGAGAAGCATCTGTATATAGGATCCTCAGTTAACCAGTCACACAGAATAAAATAAACAACAGTCATGCAAGTTCTCAAAGGCTCATGGAACTGTTTTAAAGAGTGACTTATCTTTAACCTTTACACTGGTGGTATGGGAATGATTGCAGTTTATCTTTCACTCACACACTTGCACTGACAAAACTCAGCCTTACTTTTTGATGTGATCCCTCTATGGAGTAGGCGGCGGCGAAGAGACTACATAACACCAAAACTAAGAACACTATACTCCTTCGTTGCCAAAGCCTGAGCAAGAAAAAACAAAAAGCATCAGGTTTTATTACTCTTTTAAATTGTGCGGGCTTGATCGTTAGACGAGCAGAAGATTAAGTCAACAAAATGACATTAAATGAGTAAAAGGTCAAATGTGTACAAACATGATCCTTAAAAATAACTCCAAAGAAGAACACCAATAGAGCTTCTTACTTATTTGTCCACTCCTTTAGCTTGATTAAGGTCTCGAGAAGGAAGTAATGGAGTGTAGTAACAGGCCTCCTCCATAACACCAGAGACAGGCGCTCTTCCTTATCTCTCTGTCGCCTCTCTCTTATTGTTGAGTCTGCAACCAAACCACAATTGCGATCGTCGTGACATTCTTTACTTACATTTAAAGCAATTACTTCATCATGTTCAATGGTCAACGGTGCATGCATACTTCATGTATTCTAGATTTGTTCTTAGACCTGCCTCCTCACTTTCGTGACTTGTGCAATCAGCAATTCATTTGCAATAGCGTGCGAAACCCGAACTGATGTGACAGCGATTCAAGGAGCTCACTTCCGTAGGAAATGAATCGGAATCTTTCGAATAACCAACCTGTGGAGTTGCCATTCTGTTTTTCTTTAGTTCCCGTGCGTCTTTGAGGCTTATCACAACTGTCTCCATTGGCTGCCATGTCAGTCAATGTTTACCTTACGGGGGAAGTCTAGGGAAGACAGAGAATAAATTATAAAATGTTGTCTGAACAGCCACATCATTGTCAGTCTACTACCACGGATCCTTGCAGTTTACGTGTTTAAAAACACTCGAGTGTGGTGTTTAAAAACACAAAATATTGTATTGACAAACCCCCCTGAAACGTTTCTCAGTGTCACCAGACACTTGCGTCAACAGTTGCCATGAATAACCTTGCTAGTTAAGATAGGCAGTCTTCGTTATGGGACATGATTGCAAAACATTTCTTCACCCCCACATGCTAACCGGTTAGCCAACTCGCTGAGAGGGACGTCTGAACTCTACAACCGAACATGCTCTTCAAAGGTCAATACGAACCTCTTAATCATGACATGAAAAACACTCCTATAATTCCGGTTAGCATAATTTTACCAAAAAACACGTTATATAAGGAGATAGACGAGTGATACTTGTTCAAATGAAATGACAGCCTTACCTATTTCCTGCCTTCTTCACCCGGAAACAAATGTGGAATGTCAAAATAAGACGGAATATGATTGGTTGTGAGCAGAAATATGTAAAGAATGAATGTATGTTAAAATTCAAAATTGTAGGCGGAATATTAATTAATAGAGAAGACATTTTTCAATTTAACTTCTTCTTCTAGATTAAACTCCAATCGGATGATTAAAGTGCACTGCTAATGTGAAAACAATATTGTAGCGATGGTGAGGCACCGCACTTCCCAGCATGCTCTGCGGCGCTACTTGTAAATAGTTACCCTATATTTGCTTTGATGGCAAAGACACAAATAAACATCTCAAATTAAAGGTTAGGAAGGACATAGTTTAAACGTTGGCTCAAGTCAAACAGTGTGTAGAGTGAGTGCGCATAAGTTATTTGTGTCAAACTCTAATGTGCATCCTATCACCACTCGGAGTAATAAAGCGGTGACGTTTTAACGTTACCAAATGAAGTAGTTGAGTTCCTTTACCTATTGGTTGATCCAATCATTATCATTGCTTACCAAATTTGCCAACAACCAACTGCACAACGAGCGTAATTTAAAATTAAGAGTATAGCAAAGTAAAAACAAATAGATCACTGAAAGAAAAAAAACATTCATCTGTAATCACACACATATATTCCTCACACGCATCCATGAGAAATAACTATTGAATTCCAATTTTATTGCGATACAAAAATACAATCATTTAAACTTTAGACTTGTGATATGCTGTACTTTTGCTCCCAAATTTCACATTCACATATTTCTAAATTGCTTTATTTCTATTTCTTAATTACATCACATTTATTTTTTATCATAAAACTTATCAAAAGTCCTATTCAAAAGGGAGTAACACATTTATTGGAAGACGCAAATTACAAAATGTTTTTGTACATGTCAACATGTTTAACTGTTAGTTGGTTTCATCAAACCGGAGTCAAATATTGACCAAAGAAAAGTCCTTGAGAACAAGTAAGTATTCAAAAGAATAAAACTATTGCTGCAAAACAGCACGAGTATGCAAAAAGTGCCACATTTGCTCAACTGCTGCACCAGCCAACAACACTGAGAAAATTAAAGTCTAAACCGGCCAAACAGATGTATTTCAGTTAACAAGGTCCAAGGTTAGATTATGACAAGGAACCATGGGCAATGGTTCGCCAGGAGGCTTCTTCTATTTCAGGGACGTAACTCAAGTAGGTCATGTTATAGCAGCCCTTTTCTGTTGGCTAGTCCACTTTCATTCATCGTAGTGAAGTGAAGAAAGGAACTTATCCACATCCAGGTCATGGGGGAAGCAATTTATGAGTGTTTTCCTTTGCTGCAGAATTAAAAACAAAAAGATGCAATTACATGAGGAACATGGGACAAAAAAATTGTACTTCTAAGGTTTCAGCAAATATGCAGAGTTCTCCTATCAGTCACGTTACTTAATAAGGAAAAAATAAATCCAAAAACCATAATGACAAAAATAGTAATTGTGCCACCATGTGGTATGGTTAAATTTGTCTGACCGCTGGCTCCAAAAAACAAGTCCTTTCTTGTTGGTGGCCTTTTTTGTTCTTTTATTTTGGTGCATGTTTTATTTATTCAGCTTTTTTTTTTTTTTTGCGAGTCGTAATTCTTGAAACAAATACTGTTTTAAGTCAGCTTCTTGCAGAGAACAGCCAGAATCTTCTGATGTGGTCTTGCGCCACCTGTTTTGGTGACATGTGATCTAGAGGAAATCTTGATTTTTTTTTTGTCATTGACTGAGCTTGAAAACCCAAGACTCAAATTTCAAGTTATAACAGAAAACCATCAATTAAAGTGGTAACTACAAAATGCTATACAAGCCACATCATTAAATGAAATTTGCACAGACATTAAAATACTAGTAAGAGTCGAAGTGCAAATTTTGTGTCTTACCCGTGTTGCCTTTTTAGTGGGCGATTGCTTTGAAGACTTCTTAACAGGGGGGGCAGTAGTGGGTGGTGACTGCTTACGTTTCTTTGAATTCTTCAAGCCCCTGGGAGACTTTTTGCCCGCTTCCTGGCGCAAACTGTCCTTGAGTGGACTGCCGGTTCTGGCGATGGCGGCACGCGACAGGATCATAAGTGTGTGAGCGGCCATATTGATGCTGTTTTCGCTGCCAGTTTCACTGGCGGGGCTACAGGTGGGGACGTCTGGGGTGTTATGGGAACGAAGATTCTTGGGCGTTCCCTCTGCATCTTTACCCTTCTTCTGTTGCAGAGGAGTTCTTGGACTATTCATAGACTCGTCCTGGCCACCACCAGCCCCTGGCTTTCGTGGACCAGTCAGGTCAGGGCTGTTGAGTCCTACCGGTAATCTTTTACCAGGTCTGGGAGGAGAATTGTGCACCCTGTTTTGCAGCATCTCAGCACCCTGTATGGCCACAGAGCTGGTCTTTGAAGAAGTTTTAGAAGCTTTTGGGAGGGAACTTGATGTATGTGTGACAGCTGGAGGGGCCAAGTCTGCAGGTACTGAGGAGAAAGGCGTGTGACAGGACTGCTGCTGCTCCTGTGAGCAACGCACCACTTTGTTTTCTTTGTCGGCCATCACATTTGGTTTGTCCAGAGTATGCGTGTTCTTCTCATCCTGTTCTTCTGTAGGCTCTTTCCTGTTACTCTCGACATCGTCTTTACTGCTCACTGATTTTAGCTGAGAATCAGACGACAGCGACAACTCTGAGCTACCTGAATCCTTCGGTGTCGCTCCATCATTTACCACAACCTCATCGTGACTGTGTTTCCCCTCTGTAGAATTCACATTAGTTCCTGGTGCTGAGCTTTTTACAGACTTGGGCTGTGATACGTCAACCCTGCTCCCTCTTGCAATCTGAGGTTTCTGATTGATTATGTTAGCATCTTGTTTGCCCGAGGTCTTTTTGACATTATTTTGTTGTTGATGAGGGGAAAGGGACTCAACCAAATTGCAGACAGCATTGGGATCTGGTGGGCACCTCACAGTCTCGACTTTCCGTTTTGGCTTATTGCCACCTAGGATAGCAGGCCTGCAGGGGGCAGTTTGTGAACGGCCTTTCTTAATCTGTGTGACACATTTTGAAGTTGATGCTGTCACAGATGAAGAGGTTGCTGTTGCTGGTTTAGAAGTTTGTGGTTGAATTTTGGCAGATGAGTCAAAACATAAAATTCTTTTATGGCTGGAACAAGAGGCCTTTGCGTCATGCTGTTGAATTGCATTTGACAGGTTCTGCGTCCCCCCGTTGTGCATAATACCTGGAATTGACAGGAATTAGGTCAGAGAAATGAGCACACATGGTGATTTTCCACCACCGCCTCAGCTAAACTCTACTCACCTCAATTTAGGAAGATCAAAATAGTCCAGAGGAAAAAAATGTGAGTAAATGCCCAGCAACAGGGTTCGATTATTGTTGCATTTCTGGAACTCGGAATGTTATAATAGAGCAATAATGACTCGGGTCAACCAATGAGGGACGAGCCAGGCTTTCTTCTAAGCAGGCCATCCAGCACCATAGGGCAGAATGGCCGCCCACTATTTGTGGGAGATAGGGACTGAGCTGGCCCGCAAATAGTGAAAACCAGTTTATAGATGCCCAGTGAAATGCATTGGGGGGGCAAAAATATTCTTAAATAAAACCTTTATATTCCTGAATAAAAAAAGATGATAAACATTCCATATGTTCTCGATGAACATTTTCTTTAAAGAAAATCTTTAATTTGTGCAAATCAATAGGAGCCAAACTGTAAGTTTGCAAAAGTCCACTGTTCCTGCTTTTGCTAAAAAGCATTGATTACAGCTGCGCTGAGTAGGTCGAGTGCCGAGTAAAGGTGGCATTAGTCACAATTTTTTAAAGCTACGTAGGTCCAGAAGAAATCAATGTACAGTAAATCACAATCATGTATCTGGTTGTCACGGGGAACAGCTAAAACTTACCACCGGCTGTGGACTGTTTGGCGGAAACCATTGAAAGTTTGGGATCCAAAGTTACGGTCTGCTGCAATGGCACTGAGTTTGGTCTTCCAACAAGCTGTAAAACAACACCCATTTTCAGTATTCTGTGTCATGATCAGAATGAATAGAAGTGAGAAAGCGTGAGAAGTTATTTTACCTGATTAGACAGCATTTGGACATTTCCAGTAGGATTCTTTCCCAAAACAGACACAGGAAGCATCATAGGCTTAACAGGTGATGGTAAAATGAGTGGTGACCCTGTGAAGAAATAACAACACGCTTGTTTTTGTAGTAATGTTGGCACTCATTCATGACGCTAATAAAAGTGACAAACGGAGCATACCGGTGACAAGGCTTTGCGTAGGAGCTGCTGCTGGAACATTATAGGAGTTGTTTTTGGACAAAAGTTGTAGTTTTGAGGGACCTGCTGGCACTTGCGCCTGTCTGCCGGAAATATCTGCTTTCAGGGGCTCTGTCATGAGGAAATAACTCGTACTTGCTCCTTGGAGCACAGGGTTGGCACTGTCCAAGGGTAGTTGAATAATGTAGCTTTGCTGTGATTGCGTCGTCGTAGGTAACGGATGAGATGGAACAAGTGCTCCAGCTCTACTAGGCGAATTAGCTTGCCTTGTTTGCGTTGTTGATGTTAACTGATGAAACGGAACTAGTGCTCCAGCTCTACTAGGTGATTTAGCTGGCCTTGCTTGCGTTGTTGATGTTAACTGATGAAATGGAACTAGTGCCGCAGCTCTACAAGGTGAATTAGCTAGCTGTGTTTGTGTTGCTGTTAGCTGATGAAATGGAACTAATGCCGCAGGTCTACAGGGCGAAATAGCGAGTGCCTCTGAGTTTTGTAAGCCATGAACTGCCAGTGTCGTTTCATCCAAATTAGTGCCTCTTGGTGTGCCGGGTTCTCTGGGGGACTTGGCAGGGGAGGAAAGGTAGATTGTGGGTGGCTTTTCTGTTGAAATACTGGAAATTGCCTGATTCAAAGCTTTTTCACTTGAGGAATCCTCATCTGGGTTATCGCTGATGATGATCTTCAAAGAAACGACATTATTGGAATCAGTCACATCTTTACTAGGGTTGTTATAATTGGTGATCGACGAACTAGATTGAGCCGCGCCGACCATTCCAGGGACGGGGGATGTGGCGGACGTAAATGTGGATGAGTCAAGTAGACCTGTATGAGGTGTGCTCACAGAGGAAGCGGGAGGGGAACAAGCCGTTACTGCATTTGTTGCAGTGCTGTTCGGAACGGTGGAAACTGCAGAAGAAAACGAGCTCGAAGAAGATTGAGATGTAACTGAGAGATTCATTTGAGTCTGAATTGTTTGACCACTGATTTCAACTGAGGTAAGAGAGGAATTGCCACTCAATTTAACTTGATCAAGAGACAAAAATACGGGCTCATCACTCTGTGAAGATAAAGATGCAGCAGATTGAACTAGCGAGACTTCTTCTTGTTTTTTTTCTCTTTGATTGTCCACATTAACGACTGGTTCCGCTGTAGCAGTGGTTCCTGGTAAAAGGACAGCTGTTGATTCGATGAGGGACATTGTGGCGGGTAAGTTGTCGCTAGTGACACACTCCAGTTCCCTGAGAGTGGGCGTACTCTCCAAAATAGCTGAAGTATTCAATGTGTTGTCAATATCCATTGGCAATGCATCAACACCATTACTAAAGAGCGAGGCTTTTTCCTTTCCATTTTCACCAGGTTGCTCCTCAAGCGTTCTTAGCAGTTTAGTAGTACTGTTTTCTAACTGCGATGACCTGCTGCTTGATCCGAGTACACTCTTCTTTAACAGAGAGTTTGATTTTCTGGTCTTGCGTTCTTGGACTGATTTGTGCTTCACCATTGTTGCTGTTAAATCAGATGTCTCATGCAGAGTGGTGCCTGTAGAATGAAATGGGTGATGAATGATTTATTTCATTCTTGACCTGAAGGAATTGAAGCTCAGCTCCGAATTTAATTGATCAAATACCTGGATTGTTACTCTGAAGCTGCCCAACTGTAGATGGTGGCAATCCGGCATTATCATTCTCTCCTGTCTTATTGTCCATATCCATAGTTCCTGGCTCTCCATCAGGTCGGGGTTTATCTGCATATGAAAATCAGGGTTATGAATTCATAAAATTGAAGAACCATGCCATATTTACAAATATATTTACTTCAGGCAAAACTAAGTGACACTTACTACAGTCAAAGAGGTCAAACAGGGCCTGAAATGCAGGGTCAGATTCCGTTTGCACCAAAATGTCATGGATTGCATCCTCACTCATATGTATTTCTCCCTAAATCAAAGGCCAAATAATTGGGGAAATATTTAACGGTAGAGATTATCACCGACAACAGCACTGCGCAAGGAATGGTTTGTGCTAAAAATAATCACAATATCAAGGACAATTAGGAAACTGCGCACCTGTAATCCGAGAATCTCATCAATTGACTGGTCGTCTTCTATTGCACTTGATGGGGCCTTTTGTGTTTGGGGAGTTGGCTCACTAAGGTTGGATGGGGAAAACGAGAAGAAAATATTAATATGGGTCACAATTTTAGGGGAAATCAGTGCTTAAAAGACCATTGCCAAAATCGAAAATAAATGCAACACTTACTTTGCAAGAATTTTATTGATGTTTTCAGCAAGTTTTTCCTGTAATGATCTGTCTCCCAGAATCTTGTCACGAGCATTTTGTATCACTAGTTGCTGTGGACACATTTGGCGCAAATTCTCATTTGTACAACTATCAATATCATACTCTTAATAAAAGCAGGATGTATATACATGTACCGGAAAATTCTCATCAGCTACGTCTTCGGGTTGTGGCTCAGCAGTGAGATTGCTGACAGGTGTGTTGTGCTTCACAGGACCACTGGAGCCTCCCACCACCCCACCACTCCTTTTCCTTGGAGTGTCCCTGAAGACAGAACACAAGAGCATATTGCTTAATAGAACAGAACTGATTCGAACTACTAGTTGACATTTTTGACATAGCAACATGAATATCAGCAGATGTGGATAGTAAAGGGGGAAACAATGTAAATATCAACTAACTGTTGTATTTTATGATACTCCAACATGAATTTCAGCTCATAGTGCAACATTTGAGTATTTTTCAGCCAATATGTTGGTCCTCTGTCACTGTGCAGATAAAAATAACAGCTCTCTTTACCATTTCCGTCGCCCTGGGGACATTGGTCCAGGATTTGCTCGTTGTTCTGAAACTATTATCTGTATTGGCGAATCTCCTGAAAGAGGAAAGCATGGTGAACATTTTTTTCCATTCTTTGATTTTACCTTTTCCATGTCACATATTATTCACACTGTAAGTTTTTTTCTCTAAGTAACAGAAAAAGAAATATATCTAAAGATGCTATGAGAAACTTACGCTGTATATTGAGTGATCGGCTGATATCATGGAACTGCTGAGGTGTTGCAGTGCCCGGGGGGGCTCTGATTTGTGGAAAACTGTGACTCAAAGGCGTGGAGTGGCTGAGCATGCTCTGTGAGCTGAGTGCTGGGCTGCTGATTAAGGATGTTTCTGAGGAACATACAAGACTGCTTGCTGAAGACACCGCCAAAACTCGTTGTCTCGCCAAGTTTGCCATTCCAGCACGCGTACGTGCTATAATGGAAAAAGACAGTACATATAATGGTTTAGTTTAGGTCCGGGCCTAAATTTTGTCCAAAAATATAACACATCATTTCTGAATCATTTTAGAATGCTAAATGCAGGATTCCCCGCAGTCAACAAATCACAAATTTCAATATAACCTCATATGTCAAGGATCCTAAAGACCATTGCATTTGGCACCCAAAGAATATTTTATGGGGAAAAAAATACTTTTACAATCACACAATAACTCAAACCGAAATCACACAAGAAGCTGACTTCAGCTCAGCGAGCATCCAAAGAATTATCTAAAGTGTTCTAAAACAGATCGTGTTCAATCTTTCAACCTTCCAGCATATATACAAAGCTTCCTGACATTGCCAATTTTTTGCAGTCACTTACTTCTCTGACTTGCTGTATTAGCTGCAGTACTCTGTAAAGATCTAAAGATAAACATAACACATTATTACATTTTGAAAAATATATTATCAAGCAATGCATTTTCTAATTTGCTTGTCCTGAACAGGGTCATTTTGGATTTCCAGGGAAACTAGCATAACATGAAACAATTGAATTACTTTATTTGTTTGAGTGTAAAATCCAGCTTTTTCCACAATGACGTCATCATAGCAGGTATTTCATGGGAAGTCTCTGTAAAAAGATGAAATGGGAAATTATGAGACAATTATAACACATGAACTCGTTATAATGCAAATATTAAATGTGGCAAATTACCTTTTGTTTTGGCAGCCATATACTCATTTAAAATGGTTGTTAGTCCCTTCCCAAAGACAGACTGCAGGGAAGAGAAATAATCGGTTTTAATCTTGAATCATGTTCTTTGATATATACATGCAACTTACAAAAACGCATGCAGGGAGAGCTCCATCTCCCATGGTGTGTTCCGCATATTCCTTCAGGTTTTGGCTCTCCTGAATGAATGCTTGGCTTGTAACGGGCAGACCCTCTTCCTGAAGATAGCCTGGTGACGGAAAAACGTTACATTAACAGTCTGATACAACGCAACTCCCCAAATTCGGCACACATTAACGACGTTCAACATTGCTTTTCTCTTGTTAGGTAATAAGCCCAACGGACGAGCGAAAGCTTTTGACAATGATGTTAAAACGTAACTATGCCAGCTAATGCTATAGCTACAACTTGTTCGCTCGTTCTGTACAGACTAACCCAGAACGAGACGAGCGACGTCGGATGGCAGCAACATAGCTACCAGCTGCTTGGTTCGAAGAGTAAATAGCCTCCAGTACTTCAGCTACATGTCCACTAAGAAAGATGCTTTAAAACGTCAAACTTTTGACTTCGCGTGTATTGTTGTCAAGGCGTCGTATCCAAAAGGCGGGGAACTCGAGCACATCCAACCCGGAAGTCAATCATTTTAGCAATTTTGGTTATGGGAGTTGTAGTTATACGCCAAGTTTGTAGTTCCTAAATATGGAACAGTGATCTACGTAACATTACACTCCCTTCCATTTCACAAGTGTAATTACTCAACTAATGTGTACACTGGAAATGCGTAGCTTGTGATTGTTTCATCAGGTACAAATATTAACTTGTATTTAGTTCATAAAATAAACGGAAACACCATTGTCATTACAAGGAAGTCCTGTACTACCCGGAAATGGAAGCATCGGAGGCGGGAATTTCCTGTTACGTTTTCACGCATGTCAAGATGGAAAAGTTGTGTGGAGTACAGCAGGCTCACCTGTACAAATTCAACTAACAACTGCATCTTTCCATGTGATGGGTCGTTGCAGAAGTGTAACTGTGAAGACGAGAGGTGAGCTCAGAGCATGACTGAGTAATTTTATTACTCCAGTTCATTTGGTTTTGTGTTCTCCAGGCTAATTGTTTTCAGGACAAGGCGCAATATGAACTTCTTACTGTTTCTGTAACAGCGATCAAACTTACTTTATGTGCAGTAGTAATTATCTGCAGTGACATTATAGCTATGGAGGAAAGAACCAACATCTACGAGTGCATTAACTGTCATGCATCTGGAAATCATTTTGGACTAATTACACAGTCTTAACAAGATCCTTACGTCTTTGTAGGTGGAATCATCTGTTGATTAATTTTCCACTTGAGGCACGATGAGTCTCGCTCTTTCTGATCTCTTGGTGTGCTGCAGGGGACTGGAGAATGACAAGGTTACAGAAAGGAAGGTACTGTATTCAAATCAGCATATGTAAAAGTTCATCCAGTATCAGTGTTTCCCCACAGGTGCATTTATGATCCCGATCCATTATTTCCTTGTTTTCATGCTTTATGCCTTCAGAAAGAAGCTGAACGCTTCAGACAGCTCATACGATCTCCAGAGATTGTGCAGGAACTTGATCGTGCCTCGGGTTCAAAAACCAAAGGTTCCAAACAACTCACATGGGATGCTGTTTTCAGGTACTCTGCTTCTGTATGTTGTGCTTGAGAACTACAGTAATTATCGCGTAAGTAATTCAATATCCCGCTGCTATTTGCCGAGAGCAGGGATTGAGCCCTGCTGCAAAGTGACCTCCCCCCTGCACCAAAAATCTACATTAAAAACAATGACTAACAAGTTTTTTTTTTTTTTTATTGTGCTTTACTTTCTGCTATGGAAGATTTCTGCAGCGCTACCTCCAACGGGAGACTGAAACCATGAAATCAAGTAAATCCAACGTGACGACCACAACGCTGGCCATCCGCCAGAAGAAGATGGCTGAAATCAGCAGTTTGATCAAATTTTTTGTATCCTACGCAAACAAACGTAAGGACCCTGTGTTTGCAAGAGGTAGTAGGTTTAGTTTTTCCTATCGCAGAGTACGAGTAAGATACATTTCTGTTCATTGTTAGACTGGAATTGTCACGTAATTTCCTTCTCTGTTCAGGTGGGCCTCGGTTAAAGTGCAGTGAGCTGCTTAAGCATGTGATTGAGGTTCTTCAAAATTCATACAGCTGTTCAGCCTACGGCAAAGACTACAGCAGCCTGCTCCTAAAGGAAATCCTGTCTGTTCGCAAATACTGGTGTGACATCACTCCACAACAGTGGCACAGTCAGTAGAAAAATAAATGACAATTTAACATTTTTTTTAATTTTAAATTTATCAACATTCATTTCCTAATGTTAACGATGAATGGATGTTTGATGTTTGCTGAAGGTCTTTTGGATGTGTACAGCGGCTTGTTCATCTCCTCATCCCAATCCATTAATCGTGTTCTTGTAAGTCGGGTCATCAAGACGGTGGTGCAGGGCTGCTGCATGCAGACGGATGGATTGAACAGAACCCTGTTTAGCTTCTTCTCCAAGTCATTGCTCAATGCAAGGTGAGTAACTTTACAACCGTTTAAATCTACAGTTATAGGTATCCTCTCTATAGGAATGTTTATATTATTAGCTCAGATTATTTACTGGGTGCGTAGCCCACTCGAATAAACGCTGCACCCTAAATAGACACACACAGCCTTTTCTGACATTTATGGAAAAAGACAATAACATGGGGTAGCTACAATTACCTTTTCATGATCGAGTGTCCCTCAACAGTGGTCAACTTTGAGGGAATATGGCACAGCACTTGTATATGCCTCTTTCCTTTCTCCGGTTATCATCAGGCATGAGAAACATTTGACTGTGTTGGAGCATGTCATCTCAGCGCTTAACACCTTCTTGAAAGCTGTGGCAATGAACTGTCGGATGAGGATGTGTCGACTCGGGGAGGAATTACTACCTTCAATACTGTATGTCTGGTCCAACATGAGGCCCAGTGCTGCTCTCAAAGAGGAAATTGTGGAGTTCTTCAACCTGCAGATCTGTATCCATCATCCCAAAGGAGCAAAGACCCAGGACACAGGTCATTGGATTTAGTGCTTTATGAAGATTTGCAGCGTTTAATATATACATGTTGTCTCCAGAAAACAGTCTTAACAGCTTCCTTGGTTGATAGTATTTGGAATGTTTTTGTTTTGTATTTGAAATTGCTTTCAGAATTGTTGGAAGAAATTATTCAACCCAATAGATATTTCTCCTTTACCATGTGCAATACGATCCTTTTTGTGTCTTTATTTTGGGTGTATTCAGTAGATGAAGTGTAAATGTTCAAAAATTATTCTACATTGTAGGCGCTTATGCTGAGGACTGGGCCAGGTGGCGGGATTTGTTATACAGCCTCTACGAAGCATTAGTTATAGAAATCAGTCAGATTGGGAGCAGAGGGAAGTATGTCACTGGCATGAGACGTATCGCCGTCAAAGACAACATCATCAAGCTCACAGCTGATATTTGTCACCAGGTAACAAAGATAAGCTCAGCTATTAGATGAATTAAATTGAGCTATACATTGGCAAATCATGTATTGATGGCATTTATTTATTTATCTTTTTGTGCTTGCTGCATTTTGTAGCTTTTCAGTATGGACAGAGACTGTCAGATCTCCGAAGCAACACAGGCCTCCAACAGATCCTCCCCGATGGCTAGTTCCCACTGTGGAACACCAAGTAAGCGACGCCGGATTGACCTCAGTTGGGAGGTTCTTTTGGACCGCCTGCAACCTCAGTGTAGCGACTTTGATATCATCCCATGGTACGAAAAGTACAACACACATTTTACAGCATAAAAGAGTGATTGCGAGAGGGAGACAAAAAACTTTCATTTTTAACTCTCAGGCTGCAGGTCTCTGAAGCACTCATATCGAAGTACCCATCTATGGTTCCCAGCCAAGCGATAGTACCATTCTTATCGGTGTTGCACCAGCTCTTTGCCGAACACCGGAAAGGAGAAAGGGGGCCGTACGTGCTGCGCTGTTTACGAGAGGTCGCCCGATGTCAAGCCCATTTGCCGGAAAGGATCAGAGTTTATAAGCCAGAGCTGGACAGATTATGGAGTCGAGTGTGGCCTCTGGCACTGCGAGGTGTGAGCTCACCCCAGTTAGAAGCTCTCAGCCTTGACTTACTGGTCTCCATTGTCCGCGGTGGACTGGTCAATATGGATCGAGAGTTCTGGAAGCTCTTCTCTGGATCAGCATGTAAACCGTCTCAGTGAGTCACTGCTCATTTTCAACCTGAAATATGTATCTGTCCATTTTCTCTACTACTACTAGACTGTGAAGAAAGGCACCCCTTCAACTCATATTTATTTATAAATCACTTTACAACAACCACCGTTTTAACAAAGTGCTGCACATACTTTCAAACATAAAACATAATCCACAATAAAATAATACGCTGGTGCCTTGAGACTCGAATGACCCAACTTGCGATTTTTATTTTTCTGCTTTAATTTGCAAGCTCAAACTAAATATGAGAACTGTATGTGGTAGTGACCATAGCAATTTACAATAGTAGCAGTTTGGAATACTGAATATTCATCAAAAAAGGTTTGGAACTGTTCAACACTTCTCCCAGTTGAAGTTTACTGTCAAACTAAAAATTAAAGACAATTTGCGTATTTCAAACAACCATATAGCTTTGCATTTCAGGCCGTTAGCTTAATGCTAACGCTAATCAACATCTATGTTACAGTGCTTTAATCCTTTAAGTGAAGGATTAAAAACAAATGTAGCAAAATGACAATTTAACTGTACTCACATTATAAAAGTAACGTCCTGATGAAATATGCATTACGAATCCCACTTGAGTTCTCGGTAAGAGTTCCAGCCAAGACTTAACTTACAGTCAGGCAATGCTAGCATTAATCATTCAGACACTGTGCGTTCCCCGAAAAGGTTTCTTTTGAGTAGGTCTTGACTATCTTTCTCTCTAGGAGCGCTGTGATTTGTCTGGCCCAAGCTCTTCTGAAATGTCCACTCCCTAAGGACCACCTGGGAGTCCCAGATGGATTAGGGTCACCTAACCTGAAGGAAACCCTCATAGGCTGGTTATTGATGACAGATCAGAGCGACGAGATGGAAGATAGCTCCAGACCTCATCCCGTTATTTGCAGGTTACTTTTTTTTTCTTCATAGTCTTATTTCCTCCGGCGCTTTTATGGTTCAGTCCTCTTAAGTTTTTAATGTATTTTGGACTTCCACAGTGATTATCCTCACAATCTTATAGCAATCATCCTGGTCTCCTTGACCTTGAAAGACACACGGACTGGCCTGAATTTCCTTATTGGTTCTGCGGGAGTGGAGAGGTGAGAAGAAATATCCTCGTGCACAAAAAAAGCAGAAAAAAAACATCAGAAAGTTCAGCTTTCATTAAAGCATTCCAATTTCAATTATTCTTTCTTTTAGTGCTTTTTCGCAAGAGTCGACATCACTCAATGTTAATGAGGATTTGGACGAGATTGAGAAATTGTACTTGCAGTTCAGCTTTAATACGCAGTTGGAACAGAGCAGAGAATCTGACAAGAAATTCAAGGTGACGTCAACAAATGGGAGCTTCACGGTCATCTCCAGTCTCCGAAAAAAGTTGGAGCAGTCTCTTCTTTCTGTAGCCGACAACGTTCTTAATTGCTACTTTCCAGATGTGAGTCTTGAAACTGTGCTTTCCCATCCTTGTGTGCAGTTATCATGGTAAAACTTACACTGATTGCCCTTCCGCAGAGTCAGTCCACCCCCCCAGAGTGTCTGTTGCGCTGTTTTAGTCTGCTGACGAGTGTCCAAGCAGCTTACGTCTCCACAGGCTGTCTCACTGAGGATGAGGCAGGACGCTCCCAGCTATTCACAAAAGCTAAGGTGAAAATTCAAAGCGGTTCAGGTTTAAGTGTTCATCAATTCCTATATTTTTTTTGTCCTAAGTTAAAATATGTCTCGTTTGTAGACCCTTGCACAGGAGTTAAGTGGATTTGTTTTGAGCGTGAAAGTGAAGATGAGTGAAGAATTAACAACAACCACGCTGAGGGCTGTCATGCGGTTGTGCACTATTTCTGCCACAACAAAAAACAAGGTGATTTTATTTAAAAAAAATGTGGACTGTTTAAATATTCAGTATTTCTAATTTTAAAAAAAAATCACATTCTTTTCAATAGGAAAATGTTTGCACATTATCCTCTCGTCTTTTCATGATGACTCTCCCGGCTAGTCTTATCAGTGAGCTGGCAGAGATATACAAAATAATGGTAAAAGACAAACCTCCATTTTATGTTCAAGTGCTTAGTATAGTTTTGGGTGTAAGAAAGACATTCATTTAATAAGGATCCCCATATTTTCAGCTCAGCAGTGTTTCTCCAAGAGCTTCAGTTATGGATGAAGACGAACCTATGGATAATGATTTTGAAATGGCCAGAACTCAGCATGGAGATGATGATCCTCTATTTGACGATGGGGAGTCTCACAGTGGGGCGCAGAGATCCAGGGGAGGAGATAGCAATGAAATGTCAAGTGGACCATGTAAGAGGGAATTTCTTAACGCCACAGTAGCGTACATTAATTGTAGAAAACACTTTTATTTTTATCCTTATCATAAACGCACTAAATGAGTTTAAACGCTCAAACCAATATTTAACGGTCTCCTTTCTGTAGGTGCAAAAAGCCTGTTAGCTGACGAGCATTTGCTCCATCAGGATCTTGCTCTCCTCGGAATTTTGGAGTTCTTGTGTAAGTGCGGTTCAGTCCAGCCCATCCATGGCCAACTTTTTAAACCCCAAGAGGTACGACGCAGACTCTTGCTGTTGGTGGAGCAGATTGACCCTAGCAAAGCTCTGCATGTCAACATGGTAAGTGGTAAGGCTTTGGACATTCTCTCTTCAATGTTTGTGAGTGCAAGCACTCAAAGAAAAAAATCTTCCTCTTGTAGTATCTTGTCCTGTTAAAGAAGCTTCCTGCGGAGGACTCCCTCACTCCGGAAGAGTTTGACTCTCTGCTCCGTCCTCTGGCGTAGGGAAACGTTTTTGCCTTTAGTTAATCTGTTGTTTTTCTAAAAGTTAGTTCTGTTAGTAAAACACAAAAGTGAAAGCTTATGCCATCATTTAGAGGGCTTTTTAACGAATATACTTTGCTCTCTTCACAGGGACCTGTGTTCTCTGTATCGTCAGGATCAGGAGGTCTGTGTTGCACTTCTTATGGCTTTATTGCCCTCCATCAGGAGCTTGGGGAGAACCCACTACATCCAGTTGGAGATGAAGCATGTGCAGGGATCCCTGTTACAAGTGGTTTCAGGGTTCTGGTCTGTAGCGTTGTGAATTTTTGATTGATACGTGGTTTCTCTATATGTTAAACACAAAGGTGTTCTGTTTTAGTTACCTGAGCCAAACGGGGAAATGCACGGCCACTGTCCGAGCTGCTTTAGTGCGATGTCTGGTTGCATTCCTAGAGGTAAGCCTTTCGAATGTATGGAATTTTTGTCAAAGATTACGATCCTTACAAGTCAGTACTAGATGATATACTTCAAGACAATTTTTTTTGACAATCAATTGAATTCATTCTGTTTAGTTGTTAGGGACAAATATTGCGATCACTGAGGCTCTTTAATATGTTAAGATTAAAATTATCCCGTGTACACTATGCCAGGCTGACCCCTGTTGCAGGTGGGCCATATTGAGTATGAGGGAGTCAGAAAGAGAGGAAGATCGTCCCGTGTCTGTCATCCTTCCATCTCTCCTTGCGGATTCTCATCACCAAGTTCGCATGCTTGTGTCAATGTCATTGGAAAGGTATGGTAAAGCGGTAAAGCTTGCCCACTGTGCTCACTCACTTTGTTGTGCCAAATAATTATATTGCAGTCTAGATACCCACTCCTTTTCATTGTGGCACTCTGTATCTAGGTTGTTTCTGGACATGAGATCCGAGCATAGAGACAGGAGAAATATGTTGTCGCACCAACAAACATCTTTTGAGAACATTTACTTGAAAGCTCAAGAGGGCATGCGGCCTGTGGTATGCTAACTTTATTCTTCTATCTCCCCTTTGTTTTGTATGTGTTTTATTTTACAATAATTTGTTGATATCATCAAATTCAGAAAAGCAACTCAACCGATGACGACCGGGATGAGATTTTCAACCGTAAGGCCACGTTGCTGAAGAGTTTGTCAGTTGTGCTTTGTTGTAGTCCAGTCTGTGAGAAGCAGACCCTGTTTGCCCTCTTCCAGTCTTACAAGGAAAATAATATAGAGGAGCACCTCATTAAGAAGGTAAAACACAAAAAATGTTTTGTTTGACATTTTAATTTGCAACTCTTAAATTATGTTAATGGAGGCACAGCATTTAAAGGCTTGCAATAATTATATTATTATAGTTTACTATAAGAGTTCTTGTATCTCATTACATTGGCCACTGAGTGTACAGTACATTAAAAAAATGTGCAAAGAGGCATTCCTTCACAACAATTTTGCTTTTGTTACAGATGTTGTGTAGTGTATCCAGAGCACTCGGCTACAACAAGATGAAAACATTTGTCAGCTCTCACTTGCACTACTTGGTTGCCGAGTGGCTCTCCCAGAGACAGTCTGATGACAGCTACACTCTTGAATCTTTCCCTTTCACGCTACTTGACTTTGGAACGCTCAAAGAGTTCTATAGGTTCGAAAAACAAAACTTGAATATGCCTCACAACATTAACAAACATTTGTTTAACATACTTTCGCCTGCTTGCAGCTCATCCTACCAAGTGCTCATCCCACACCTTGTCTTCCTGGACGACTTTGAGCAAATTAAGTCCATTGGCCGGTATCTTGAGAGAGATTGGAGAGAGCTTCTGGCTGACTGTTTCCCCAAGATCATGGTCAACATCCTACCATATTTTGCGCTGTCTGGCCAGGAGACACAGGTGGCACAACAGAGGGAGAAGGCTCACCGTGTGTATGACCTGCTCAAAAATGACAACTGTTTGGGGAAACAGGTAAAGCTGAATTCATAACCTTAGGTGAAAATGAAATCTAAAGCTTATGTTAGCCTTCTTGTGTCATTGCGTTTTAACCACATTGTGATGCATTCTGCATAAGCTGTTTACTTTTGCAGGAACATAAGATGATTAATAAATGTCATATTTACTAAACTATACTTGATATTTCCCCTCGTTTGCCACAGCAAATTGACAGCCTGATCCATAGTAACCTCCCGGAGATAGTTGTCGAATTGCTAATGACTCTCTATGAACGAGGGGCCACTGAAGACGGCACGGGAGACTTGAAACGCTTTATAAGGTAAGGGTGTCGATTTTTGAGGATTTCTTTTTTTTTGTAATATTCTCCACTTTTATTTCACATCCTACTGTACCATATAATTTGGATTTCAACCTACATTTTGGAAAAATGTACACAAAAAAACTCTGGGGTCCAACCATCAACATAAATAATGCCAAAACATAGGCTAATTTCATTTTATCATTCGTAATAAAGTAGTCTCGTTCTGTAACGTTGTGTTCTTTTTAACAATAAGTGTACTAAAATAACCTCTTCTTAGGGAATTGGACCCTGTCCCAAACCCACCGTACTTCAGCTCTCAGGTCATCAAAGCGACACTGGACTATCTGAGCAAATGCCACAGTGCAAACCATAAGTCCCTAGTGGCCATCCTGTCAAAAACTCCAGTAAGACGTTCTCCTCTGATGATAACACCACTTACTGTATCTTGTTTATCATACTTTTGATGTACTTCATTAAGCTATCCCTTTTGTTCTAATTTTCCTCAGATATCTATTCAGAGGATTCTTCTGGCAGTGTGCGAGAAGGCAGCAGTGACAACTAACGGTTATGAGCGTCATCGCATCCTCCTGATGTATCACCTCTTTGTCAACCTGCTGCTCCGGGAGGTGAAAGACGGACTTGGAGGAGCCTGGGCCTTCGTCCTCAGGGACATCATCTACACTCTCATCCACCATATCAACAGCTGGCTGGTGCATAAAGACACACACAGGTTAATTAATATTATTACAGTCATACTTTTCCATAATATTTATTTTATCTTGCACAAAATACAGAAAAGATGCCTTAGTTTTGATTACAGGTTATATTTTTACCTTGTTTTCCGTTCACAGGCCAGGTCAATGTGATGAGGTCTCCAACCGAAGCTTGTCCCTGTGCTGTGACCTCTTGACTGCTGTGTGTCAGGCTGCTCTGCAGTTCTGTGATGATGCTCTTGACTGCCACCTAAAGGTCATTGTTGGTACTCTCACCGCGCAGGTGACCAGCCAGCCAGCTATCTCACAGCAGGTAATGATTGCATATTAAAAGCTTTCAGGCACTGAACCTATGAGTAATTTTTTTACTCAGTTTTTGGAAGTCATTCACAATGAAAAGCCAGCGACTTCAAAGTTGTACAGAGCTGGAGCCTTTCCTAGCTGACATTGGGGCTGCCTACCAATCGCATAATGTCCGTATGCATAATGTATATACAGTTAACAGGTATATTTTTAAAACAACTTTTTGATGCATATGATTCGATTGTGGAAGTGGTCATAAAATTGTGATCACTTTCTTTATATGTGGGTAGAAAATAACTCGGTTTACCAGGTAGTTTATTGATACATATATTGTATACATTGCAGAAAATGGGGGGAATAATTATTCTTACTTCATTTAAATTCTTTGGAAGCAACCTCACCATTAATTGTGTCTCATTTTTGGCCCTGTAGGTGCTCAATCTATTGCAATTTCTTGTGATAAAAAATCAACACAAACTGACGGGTGCCATTTGCAAATTGGAACCGTTTCCTGACCTGCCTGAATTTCAAGAGCTGCGTTCTGTCCAGGACAAACTCAAATACAATTCTGGGACCTTTACATTGAGACAGGTAACAATTTTGTCACAACAACGATGGGATTAGTTTGAATTTGTCTGCTTCAATGGCTGGATATACCTGTAGTAAACCTGTGTCTGTACTGAAGTAC
The DNA here is from genome assembly GCF_059441095.1 of Idiotropiscis lumnitzeri. Lineage (NCBI taxonomy): Eukaryota > Metazoa > Chordata > Actinopteri > Syngnathiformes > Syngnathidae > Idiotropiscis > Idiotropiscis lumnitzeri. Next base: position 11,475,053 of record NC_142397.1, on the reverse strand, counting down.
ATTGCCACACTCTCTTTTATGTACAGGAGATATCACACTTCCTGTCCGTGACACCCTCTGACTCATTACCGCTTACTAGACTTGAGGGAATCAGACAACTTTCCAGAAAACTGCATGACAAGAAGGATGAGATCAGAGATCTGCTCAAAGAGTGCCATGGTAGGACACAAAATGCATTTAGTGTTGATATGTTGATCTGTTTATTAGAAATGACCTTTGATGAATTCTGCCTACCCACTTTAGCTGAGCCCACCGACAGCATCTTGGTGAAGCTGGTTCTGAACCTGCTACAGCTCTGTAAGATGGCAGCCAATCATCCCACTGGAACTGACATTCTAGGTATGTGTCTGGCAACAGAAAACCAGTGTGCATTTCATATTCAAACTGTAACGTGTCCTCCAGAGGCTGCAGGAAGTAGTCTGGGAGAACTGGGGCCTGTCGATCTCTCCACCATCGTCTTGCTCCATGGCAGAGACCCCCTCTATGAAAAGGCTGTGACCCTTTTTTCGTCCACTGACTTGCAGTGTGTTTACATCATCCTTAATTGCATGAACGACTCCCTCACTCACCAGTGGTAAGGGCTATCTTTAATCTCTGTAAATGTGCTCAAGGAAGATGTTTTATTAGTGTTCTACTCTGTGATTTGGTGGCAGTATTGACGTGAGGCAGGCAGCAACTCAGTCTGTGAAGGGCATCCTTGCCACTCAGTCTGGAATCAACTTTTGGGAGCAGCACAAACAAAGTAGAGACCCAATGCTGGCATACCTAAATCCATTTAGAAAAGCCAACAAGAAGGTGAGTATGTCAACTGAAAACACAGATGGAATGTGCTTCTAATTGGATGGTGTCACTAGAGTTATTAGAGTCACAACCATGACGTTGTATTTTGTAACTTTCACACAGCGCTATTAACTTGATGAGCTGACTTTGCTTAATGTGCACCTTGTTTCAAACAGAACCATGATGTAGGTTTGCGTTACCACTGAATATTCTCATTGTTAGGCGACTCCTGTGAGTTCTGAGAAAAGTTCACAGGCCAGGGAGAAGCTGGAGAGCCAAGACTTTTGGATCCCACAGATGGGCAGCCACGCAGTCTGGCTGAAGTCTCTGTGCACTGCCCTGCTGGATAGCGGAGGAGTCAAGTGTGAGGCTCTCCTACTGTCCCGACCTCTTTGTCTGGTAAGCAAACTTCAACTTTTTCTCATACTTTTGATCGGGAAAGTGCCTTCATTGTGTCCCTGATTGATATGCTCCTTCACTGTGTGAAGGTGAACTTGGACTGTTGCCAGAGACTGTTGCCGCTCATCATTCATTCTATCCTCCTGGATGACTGTCAGGGCACCTGGAGAGAGTTGCTGTCTTCCCATATCCGGGACTTCTTCAGTTTTTGTTCCAGAAGTGCTCAGGCGGCGAGCCGCTCCACCACACCACTCAACCCTGATTCTGGTATAATGATGATAGTGATTAATAATAGTTCTTTTGTGATTAGCATAAATTATTTCTTGTAGAGACGGACACCGCCAGCCAAGGCTTGTACGATAAGCCATCTTTGCGTACCATGCTGGCAGTTATTGACTATCTAAGACACCAGCAGAGACCCTTGAGGTATGAGAGTTTTGCATTCATATTGTAAACTAAAACTTTTTGTGTTTATGTAATATTGATTTTAAAGGATACAGTGACATTCTGTTTGCACTCTTGTTGAAATCTTTTTGATGTTCGATGGAGCTAGTGCTTTCCACTTAAATGATGGCGACGGTGGTGCAAACTTGGCGACTTGTCACTGTATTTATATTTCTTTCGGACCTTCGAGACACAATTTTTCTAAAAAAAAAAAAAAAAAAAAATGACTAGCCACGGGTGTTATTGGATACTTCTAGAAACTGACATTCCTTTCAGAGCAGCAGATTTTCACTCACTCTCCACATCAAGCCCACTGTCTAGTTTAAACATATCCTCTCATAAAAGCAAGCACCCATAACGAGTCAACTGTATTTTCCCATTTATTTATTGATAATTTATAGTGGATCTATATGGACACATCGGAAAACACGAACACCTGCCCCCTCCCGTGGTTATGTAACAATGCTTCAAATTCAGTACCACTCGCTGACGGATGCATTTTCAGAAATGACAAATGGCAAAAGATTTGTAATCGTTTAATTTCACACGTCATAGCTGGGTACTCTATAGCGACACGACTAATTTGTCTACAGTGCTTTAAAGCTATGTCAGTCTGTGGACGCTTATTCCATGACATGCATTTCCATCTTTTAGCAAGTCTTGTGGGACAGTGTGTGATTCCAACTTCTGGCTGGACCTGAACTACCTGGAAGTGGCCAAATCTGCTCAGTCATGCTCTGCTCACTTCACTGCTCTGCTCTACACGGAGATATATGTGGATAAGATTAAATCTAATTTGGAGGAGAGTTGCAGGTATGTATATCAAGTCGTTGGATTCAATCCCAGAAAATTTTTACTTAATACGTTTCAGATTAGTTAAATTTTCAGAAAGCGTTGCTGCATTGCGTGTTCCCACAGGTTTTTTTTGGTCTTGTTTATTGATCTCTCTCTTGAATGAACAGAACCAAAGGCAGAGCAACACGCAAAATCAACTTTGAAGAAAACAGCCAAAATGTCACCATCTCCAGTCTGACGGAGAAAAGTATGGAGGACTCCAATATCAGCTTGCAGGTCAGCCATATGCCAGACATGACACTTTCAAGGAACATGATTTCGATGTTCTTGTGAATTTTGCTTATCGAATCAATTCATCACATTAGAGTGACTGAATTAAAATTTTGGCAGTAGAGTGCTGCCATAATTAGCATGATGTAACATCATTATTAACATGATCATAGGAACTGCTGATTGATGTCTACCGGAGCATCGGAGAGCCTGACAGTCTTTATGGCTGTGGAGGAGAAACGATGACTAGTCCACTAACAAGGTAATAAATAATCTTGTAATCAGGCATGCAATGAGGTTCTCTGCAACCGATCAAACTCACAGAAATTTGTCGAACCCATTATGCAGGATTCGAACATACGAGCATGAAGCTATGTGGGGAAAGGCTCTGACCTCATACGACCTTCACTCGACCCTGCCTGATGTCACTCGACAAGTGGGAATTGTGGAGGCAAGTTAAATCAATTTGCACTCTTAGTCTCATGGGTCTCCATTTGCTCAGTGAGTTCAAGTAAGGAGATATTCATGATTTTTTAGCATGTATATGAAAAAGATGGGGAAAAAATAGTTTAAGTGTATATGTAAAATAGTTTATTGAAATAATTCATTCTTGTTTTTAATTTTATGATGTTCAATTAGTTAACTAACCAACAGTATTTTTTTTATTTTGTGTCAACCAATTTAAGGAACATATCAATTAAGGCAACAAATATTAAAGGACTTATGATATTTTAAGTGCTTAGTGGGCTGAATTAAAGAGTGGATCTGTGATTTTCTGAGTCCTAAGCAACTGTGATGTCATTTTCAGTCAACAGATGGATAAAAAAATGGGTAGATTTTGCTGCTTATTTCATATTCCACAAATGCAATATCAATCAAAAAGCCGTTCGTCGACTATTGGGGGTCCGTAGAAGATATTGTCTACAACATTTTTTACTTCACCTTCAAACAGAAATGTATGTCTGTTTTCACTTTACTAGTGTATGGTGTGATAACTTGACTGATAAATAGCAGATGAAAAAATCCTGGAAAATAATTTCAAGAAAACAGCAGGAACCCTGACTGTGTTATGTTGTTTTGGGCTATAATTCCAAAAGCTATCTTTGGCACAAACACACTATTCATAACAAAAAGATGACTTGAACTTCAGTGACGCTTTTTCTTTCTATCACCAATTTTGAACAGTGGTATGTACTTGGACTTTTTATATCCACCACAACTTATACAGTACTTTGTAATACAAAGGCCTTGCCAGAAAATGGAACGTTGTTATAGTTATTAAGGGGAACAAACTCCACATTTTCTTCCATTTTTGTTCCCTATGGGATAAAGGGCCAGGTGTCCTAATCCATGCAATGTACTTATTTTATGTTTAATGACTCTCTCTTCTGTGTAATCCATGCAGGGCCTGCAGAACTTTGGTCTGAATAGCATCCTCACCACCTACATGAGGGGACTGGAGAGTGAAGGAGTGGAGTGGGGAGCTGAGCTGAGGGAGCTCCGTTTCCAGGCTGCCTGGAGGAACACTCAGTGGGACTGCGATCTTTCTGAGAGGTGCGGAGAGGGGGCAGTGTCTTAATTGTACGTTATGGAGTGCAGGGTAACTTGGTATTCTTCATGAATGTCAGGAGTGACAAACACAAGCCGGGCTTCCATGAGTCTGTGTTCTGTGCCTTGCAAGCATTGAGGGACAAGGAGTTCTCCATGTTTGATGATATCCTTAAATGGGCGAGGTCAGTTGCCTTTTGAGACACTATCATAATATCACAACTTCAGATGGTCAAGGAATTTGGCTCTTTTTCCCCCCTCAGGGGTCGAGAAGTCGAGGAGCTGTGCAAAGGCAGTCTGGAGGCGGTGTCCTCACTCTACCCAGCTCTTAGAAACCTGCAGAGCATCAGAGAGCTGGAAAGCATCAAACCTCTGTTCTCAAGGTAGTGGCAGAATATTAGCGCCAGTGTTTAGACTGTTAAAAATGCCCTTTTAATGTTTTTTTTTTTCTACCCATTGTTTATCAGATCATTCTCGCAGCTGGCTGTGAAGAATGTGTGTAACCAGTGGCGGCAGCACTCCCAGCTGCTCGCCAACAGTGAGTTTGCTTTGGTGGAGCCCATCTTAGCCATTCGCTCTGTGTCCTACAACACCCTGATGTCCCAGACGGTGCTCCCCGACACTACTCAGTATCTCAGCTCAGTGCTTACTGACCACTTACTGGAGCTGTGCCAGCTGGCTCGTAAAGCAGGGAACACGCAGGTAAGTATCCACAGAAACCTTAACTATTAGTCAACCTTTCTATAATATAGTGACGGCGTACAATATAAGCATGGTTGGCCATTAGTATTTGATAATCTTTTCTGATAACATATCAATTCGTATTATTTGCCCATTCATTCATTACTTTCAATGGCAAAAGCATCATGCTCCAGTGTACCTTACAAAGCAATTTTACGACGCCAGGATTATTCTCTTTTGTTCCTCTACCCAAAACCCGTGACCACAGGCAAGAATATTTCAGATTATCCGTGTGGATATGTGGAGCATGAGCTGTCACATTTTTGAGTTGACCTCATATGTAATAAACCACCTGCAAATATTCACTGGAGCATTACTTTTATTAACATGGGTAAAATATTGGACCCAAAAAATTTATTATTCATTGTTATATGTAGCAAAAACACTGATGTGTCCAGATGTTTTAGCTAAGTACAGTATTAGAATTTTAAAGGGTCGTTTTATTTATTTATTTTTTTGCTGCGCCTGTTCAACCCTTAAGGAACTTCATTCAGTACCCCTCCGAATGGATGCCATAATTGGTGAAATCTGTTTTTTTTTTTTTTTTTACCCTTTGATATTTTGACAAATGGCACATCATACCAAACTGTGTGGCTTGGTGTAAACTAGGCCACATATGTGAGGTTAGCCTGCTCCTCCTATTGTTGTTAACATGGTAACTCCTGTGTCCAGTTGGCGGAGCGAGCGGTGTTTCAGTTGAAGCAGCATGGAGTTGAAGGACCCCGACCATCAACCCCTTTATCGCCATGGCAACTGGAGGAAGCTCAGGTGTTTTGGGTAATGGGAGAACAGGGTCTGGCTCTCGGCCTCTTGAGACAGATGATACAGAAGCTTGAGGAAAAGGTATGTCAACTCAAAACACTTGTTCACCCTCTTAAATGTTGATTGTTGTAATAAAAGAAACTTTAGCGACCTTAACTTACTCTGGATCACAATAAAAGTCTTAGCATGGTTTTCTTCTCTACAGATTGACTTCAATCCTGCTCTCTCACCAGTCTACACCGAGTGCCTCAGGCTCTGTGGTAACTGGCTGGCTGAAACATGCCAGGAAAGTCCTGGAGTCATTTTGGAAAAGTACTTGGAGAGGGTGAGCGCTTGCCTGCACTTTTACCCACTTATATGGATTCACGAGGCAAACAAAACCCAAAATACCTGTTTTCTGTTATTCATAACCTTTTACCAGAGCTGTAAATGTCTCCTTTTGTGATATTCTCTTAGGCTGTTGAGGTAATTGAGGGTGAGTCTGGAGTGCAAGACGCCCGGCTTCAGAATGAGCGAATTGAGGCCTTCCTGTCGCTGGCTCGTTTTTCAGACGCCCAGTACCAGAGCATTGATAAATACATGACTTCATCTGAATTTGAGAATAAGCAGGCCTTGTTGGAGAAAGCTAAAGAAGAAGTGGATCTAATGAAAGAGCGGAATGTGATAAAAAACAGGTTTGTAGAGCTGTATTTTCAATGTTTTATTTTATGCTTTCCAAAGATGGGGACTGAGCCCTGCTCCCGATATTGGGAAGGGAGATACGTTATTGCCCCTTAAATTGCTTACAATTGCTTCTATAAAAAAAAAATGTACCCAAAACAGTTTAATACAAAATTCAAACTCATTCTACATTACCCTTAAAACTAAATGGGTTTCTAATGATTTTAAAGTTCATCGTACATGAACATGCTGGCGAAGACTCTCCGTTATGTCAACAACAACCCAGGCTATACTTGGCTCCTCCCTAATTTACAAAGCTTGTATTTCAGTCACAATGCATCTCTTCGCCATACATATTCGGATAGAATACTGCAATACTTGTAGACTTTGGTGCCAAATTTTGAAATTGGTAGGAATGCATTTGTGTTATTTCTACATCTAGGTACACGGTAAAGGTTGAAAGAGAGCTGGAGCTGGATGAGAGGGCTCTCTCCAACCTGCAGGCTGACAGACAGCGCTTCCTGTGTAAGGCTGTAGAGAACTACATACAATGTCTAGAACAAGGTGAGGAGCACGACACCTGGGTGTTCCGCTTGGCGTCGCTCTGGCTGGAAAATGCTGACATTAAAGCAGTCAATGCCATGATGAAGGTTTGTCAATTTCATGTTGGGGTTAGTAGTTTGATTCATCTGGACTCATCGTCATTCTGTCACGTTGTAGAAAGGAGTGAAGAAGATCCCCTCCTACAAGTTTCTGCCTCTCATGTATCAGCTTGCTGCCCGTATGGGAACCAAGATGGCGTCTGGTGTAGGAGAGGATGTGGGCTTCCATGACGTCCTTAGTGATGTGAGACATTACTCGTTCTCCCGGAGATGATCCGTATGAATCTGTTCTTCGTGGAGGGGAACATGCATGACCTCTGTTCTGAATATTACTACTATGACGCCTCCTTTGTCTCCTCATAGTTGATATTCCGCTCCTGTCTTGAGCACCCTCATCATACACTGTTCATCATCTTTGCCCTGGTCAACGCCAACAAGGATGAACAGTTTTGTACAAGTTGGCTGACCAAGAGTGCTCCACAGCAGTCATCACCATTTGACATGGTAGGATCCCAGTTGCCCAGAAAAACTTAAATGTAAAATTTACCTGCACTATTAAAAAAAAACAAAAAAACGACGACTTTAGAATTTACTCAATAGATGTCATAAAATAAATACATGAATTAAAATGGCTGCAAATTGGTACCCTATATTATGATTTCACGTGTTCGAGAGAAACAAATTCATTACATAAAGTATATTTTGCCTTGCAGGAGCGTTCAGATGTGGCCCAGAAGATAATCAGTGATGTCAGGAAAAAGCGAGGCGTGATGATCCGGAGTATTGAGCGACTATGTGACGCTTATATCTCACTTGCTTATTTGGATGCCAGCAGGCACAAGTTAGAGAAGAGTGAGTAAGACTGTTATACATCCAAAACATGATGTAGAGATTTTCCACTAATAATTCAGAAAAATAGACTGTCCTTTGCGGAAATCGAGGATACTTGGTGCACTCATTTTACTTTTGTATCATTCGTTACAGAGGCAATTCCCATTCCTGCGGATCAGCCAATTCATCAAATCAGAGACCTGGATGAAGTTGCAATTCCCACGGTTGAGCTTAAGGTGCTCAACGGCATATCGATTAAATGGACCCATAACACCATATTCTTTTAAGAATCATTTAATAGGATCAACAAATGGTTTATCCGCTTGGATAGGTTGATCCTTCGGGTCGCTATGACGACGTGGTGACCGTCCATTCCTTCCTGCCTCATTATCATCTGGCTGGAGGAGTCAACCTGCCCAAGATTATAGACGCTGTCGGCTCTGATGGCAAGCGCAGAAGGCAACTGGTCAAAGTGGGTGGATGTTTGTTTGCAAGGAGTGTGTGCCCTCAGCTCGTTTGAAATCTGGCTTTGATGTTCTGGTTAAGTTGGTCACAAATATGTACAAGTGTTTTTTTTTTTTAATGTTTATTTTGATTCAGTCGTATGTACTCATCTGTTTGATTGCTGACGTCTCTCGTTTTGCCTTCTGTTAATAATTGATGGTGTTTCTGTGTGCAGACAAACACTAAGTTTGCAGATCCCGAATAGTTTTTCGTACCTTTGTCATCAAGGGTGTGTGCGCGTGCCCGTGTGTGTTTTTGAGTGAGAGAAAAAAAAATCTTAAAAGCAATTCATTTACCATTTGTCACTGTCAATAAAGTGACTTCCAGTCTTTAATCTTTCAATTGTAAAATTCCATACTTGTACTGTATTTTGTATCGTGTACGAATGTGAATAATTTCTAATCATGGAAACACACCATGATCAGACTTGCCTCAATTTTTTTTTTTTGCCTCTCTTTGTGAGCAGGGTAAAGACGACTTGCGGCAAGATGCGGTGATGCAGCAGGTGTTTGCCATGTGTTCCATGTTGCTGCAGCGCAACACCGACACTCGCAAGAGGAAGCTCAATATCAGAAGATATAAGGTCACACAATTTCATAGCTCTGCTTCATTTTTTTTAAGCCTCATCTTTAACAGATTATTCCTTTCCATACTAAACTGAGGGAGTCCTTGAGCATACTGTTTTTATTTGATTCCTTTGTATTCATGATATTATTTCCATCCATCCATTATCTGAGTCACTGTTCTCCATGAGGGTTGCGGGCGTACTCGAGCGTATCCCAGCTGTCTTCGGGCAGTAGGCAGGGTACACTCTGAACTAGTTGCCAGCCAATCGGAGAGCGCACAAAAACAATCAATCATTCATTCTCACACTCACACCTTGGGGCAATTTAGAGTATCCAATCAACCTACCATGCATGTTTTTGGAATGTGGGAGGAAACCAGAGAAAACCCATGCAGGCACTGGGAAGAGAACATGCTAACTCCACACAGGAAGGCTGCAGCCGCAACCGAAGCCTGCATCTCTGAATTGTGAGGCGGACGTGCTAAGCAGTCGGCTACCGTGTCGCCGGTTATTATTTCCCACAAAGAGAATTCTTTGTAATTTATTTCCAACTGATATGTGTGTGAAAGTTTGTCTATTTTATGTGGCCTGTGATTGACTGGAAACCAGCCTGCCTGTAGCCTGCTTTTTACCCAAAGTCTGCTGGATTAGGGCTTCAGCTCTCAATGATCCTGTCCGGTTCAAAAAATGGATGAATATTTTGTATTTAAATTAATATCTATTTCCTGTTATTTTTTTAATGTTGTTAAAGTAGGTAAGTAATTGACACGTTCCTCCTAATTGAGGTTATGTCACCAGCATAGCAACTGAAATCTGTTGTAAATCAAGCACTGACTTTATTTCCCTTTATCATACTTTAGATGGGATTTATAATTTTATGTTTGTTTCAAGGTGGTGCCGTTCTCTAAGTGTAGCGGGGTCCTGGAATGGTGCTCTGGTACGGTTCCTCTCGGAGAGTTCCTGGCGGGTCCCGTCAAAGGGGCCCACAAACGATACCGACCTCAGGACGCATCCAGCCTTGCCTGCCGCAAGAAGATGATGGTACTACCTTTCTCTGAGCAATGTTCCCCAAAAATTATGGCCCAAAAAAAATGTAACTAAGTTTGTTCATTAACTTTGTCATTGTAGGAGGCACAGAAACATGGGTTTGACGAGAAGCTGCATGCTTACATCGAGGTGTGCAAAAACTTCAAGCCTGTTTTCAGATACTTCTGTATGGAACGCTTTGTGGACCCCGCTGTGTGGATGGAAAAGCGGCTGGCCTACACCCGCAGTGTGGCCACTTCCTCTATTGGTACTCAAAAACCTTTACTAGTTGACACCCATCATCATGTCTGGATGCATGAACATTTGACAACAATTTATGATACTGTAAATATCCCACATTCATGTGGAGGTAGCCTCAGCAAGATTTATGGTTCATGCCAAAACTGTTATTTTAAAATGGCGTGTGACTGACATGACACTTTTGTGACCAACAGTGGGCTATATCGTTGGCCTCGGTGACCGACACATACAGAACATCTTGATTGATGAGCAGACTGCCGAGCTGGTACACATTGACTTAGGTAACGACATCATCATATCATCATCATCATTTTTGCTATAAGAATCATAATCCAACATAGTGAACACTTTGACCCCCGGTCTTGCCCTATGGTTGTGTGTAGGTGTAGCTTTTGAGCAAGGCAAGATCCTGCCCACCCCGGAGACCGTCCCCTTCAGACTCACCCGGGATATTGTGGATGGGATGGGCATCACTGGAGTGGAGGGAGTTTTCAGAAGGTCAGTAGGAGACAGGGAGGGAAGAAACTGTGACTCAGTTTTCAAATGTGACTAGTGTCGATTCTTCTACAAGGTTTCTTTTTTTGGGGGGGGATTGAATTGACCGGAATAACTTTTTTATTTGTGCATAGCAGCAGCGCACAAGAATATTCAAATCGTATGTACACATGACACAATATATCAAATAGGTCTGAGTGGCAACTGGACATAGTACATTAATTTAAAAAATTCAGAATACTTTGAAAAGAAATTCATTTTGCTTCCAAAAGTGAAACTTTTTAAATTCAGATTGCAAATTTTTATTTTTTTTTTTGCGGGCCAGAGGGTGTATGTTTAAAGATGATACCTTACAGCTAACAAAAACCCCCAAACTAAATAGATCTATTACAAGAGTTTGACTTTGAATTTAGCTTTGAATAAATAAATAGTTGAACTCTTCTACAAACAGAACCAAAAGACAGAAGCATTGTTTGTGACAACTATGATCTGATTTATTTATTTATAAAGCGCTTAAAGTATTTTTTCCCCCTCTGCCAAAAAACAGTACATTTCAACATACTGAGACATTCAATGTCACCATCCCTAGTAAAGCACTGCTTTTGTCACCTCTGCCATTACTATTATCACAGACATAATCTCTTTCAAATACTGAAGTAACACCTCAAATGAATACAAAATATAAGCTATTAAATCAGATGAAATTATTGTTTTAAAAAACACAAATGAGAGAAAAATATGTTAAGGTGTAGATGTCATTTTCTTCCCATTCAGATGTTGTGAAAAGACCATGGGTGTAATGAGAAGCTCTCAAGAAGCTTTGCTGACCATTGTGGAGGTACCAAAACAGAAAACAAAAACAAAAAAAACACGCACACTAGGTTGAAATGTGTCCGATTTCCCTTTTAGTGAAACATAAATCCTACAAATGCTGTGGCCGTGTGTCTCTCTGCGTTTTGCGTCATGCAGGTGCTGCTCTACGACCCCTTGTTTGATTGGACCATGAACCCCCTAAAAGCTTTCAACCTGCAGCATGACGAGCAGCAGGAGCTCAACGCCACGCTCGGTTCAACCATGGGAGGGGACAATTTGGACAATCATTGCAAACACAGGTGCTGAAGAGTTTCGCATTTACATTATTGTGGGCTCACCTGAATGAAGCTGTTTTTTCTCACTTGATGCTCTTCCTCACACAGTGACAGTCAGAGCTTCAACAAGGTGGCAGAGCGCGTGTTGCTGCGACTGCAGGAGAAGCTGAAGGGAGTGGAGGGAGGCACGGTGCTCTCCGTGAGCGGCCAGGTTAATCTGCTCATCCAGCAGGCCATGGACACCAAAAACCTAAGTAGGCTCTTCCCGGGCTGGCAAGCTTGGGTGTAAATGACACAGCTGAGCAGGTTCTTGCATTATCTATCTCATTTTTACATTAAAAATGAAAATCTGCTCTTTAGGGAGGTCGCACACATGCTTGAAAGTATTTGTTGCGATTTTTAAAGTCTTCACGGCAGTTGGAATTTTTTTTTAAGTTAACTGCTTTGGTAAATGTCATGCATATGTATTTTTTTTCATTGATGACTGATTTATTGATGCTCATATTACTTTGTAATTATGTAAAATGTCGCTGAAATAAAGCAAGGAAAAAAGACTTGATATTTGGAGTGTTTGCACTGTGCACTCAAGCGTGGCCGTGTGTGTTTAAACAAGCGAACAAAGCTTATTTTTGCTTGTTGTGGGCTTTAGTGGAAAACTTTAGAAGATGTCAGAAAGCAAACGAGGTGTGTCCACAATGATTCACCATCACTCATTGGATCACTCTGGAGACACAGTGCAGTGACATTAGAGAGAGAACTTTTTTTTAGAAGTAGCCGCTGGTCAAAAATAACCCTTATTTCATCTTTGAATTGGATGGCTATGGTTAGTTTTAAACTGATTTGAATTCGGAACATTTATGCCATCTTGACCGAAAAATATTCTTGAGAGGACGGACGCATTGTTAAGGAAGATAGAAATGAGCACCAATCCGGTAAGTTATTAAAAATGATTTAAATAGTGACTTGCATATAATTATATCAAAGAAATACTCTTTATGCTGTTTGGACGCTTAACGTGTCTAACGCCCTCCTTTTGTCCTCTCTCTGTTCAGTTATCTGCCATTTAATACTTAGAAATTGTGAATCAATTCTGTGTTACACCTGATCGCTTCAGTCTTCAAAAGAAAAAAAGTTCATCTTTAAATGGATCTGATAGGCTAAGTTAATTTGAATTTTATAATTTCATTATGCTTTACAAACCAATTCAATGAAACTTATATTTGAAATATTTGTCTAATACTCTATTTTGCTAATATTTTAGTAACCGTAAATCAAGTGGCATATTTAGCGATCAATGAATACAAACAAAAATTTTTATTTTTTAATAGAGTAATCGAGGTAATAAAAAAATAATTAATTCTACAGGATAATTTAAGTATTTGGTGGGCCAATCTAAAGAATGCTGAGGGGGGTGTGTGTGACCCTGGGGAACGTGCTTTTTTTTCCCGCCGTACTACAATAAAGTGCAATTGCACATCCATTCCAGTAGTCGGCAGTGGCGCTCTTATTGCCCATTGTGCGCAGTGATATTAACCCTACGGTGTAGGTTTGTTTTGCAACGAAATCGGCGAAGAGTGGGTGGTGGGGTGGGGGCGCAAATTTTTTTCTTCTTGCTGGGGGGGGTTACAGAAAATAATTGAAAAGCTGTGCGTTGAACCAAATAGATGAGGAAGGAGCCACGTGTCTGAACTTTTACTCTGAACGCTACAGTGGGTGGCTATTGACAGGATGCATCCTTCTAGCCGGTCAGAAGTGAAGCCTCAGTATGTTCATCATTTGGCCCCAAAGTCGCTGCCTGAAATCACCTTCACGACTACGCAACAAAAAGGTACCCGACTTTATTTTATTTTTATTTTATTGCTGGCGACTACTCTTCAGTGGTATAGAACGATAAAAGAGATTCATTATTTGAATTAAATATTTTTTTGTGCCTGCATCGCAATCACTGCTCTAGGTCAGTGAGTAGCACCTTAAAAATAATAAGTTCTCCAAGTAATACAAATACCGTAGTTTAGTCGGTCTATGCATTCACCATAAACCAAAATAGACGTTCTATTGATGTACCACATTTTATTTGATATAATAAACCAAACTTGTTGAGTAAAAAGAAAAGGTTCACATTTTAACAGGTACATTGAAGATATATAAAAATATTGAGAAATTGAATTTCTAAACAAAAGTAAATCATTTAAAATAAGCACTATCTACATAAAGTGCATTTAAAATGTCAACTTATTGAAGAAAAAGATGTCGATTACAATTGTTTTTAACACACACTCATTAGCTTAAGAAAGTGAGCACACATTTGTTTTCTGTTATGAACAAACAAAAAATAACTCAATAGAAGCCACAAAAACACATTTTAAAGAGGACAAATATATATTTTTTTAAATAATTAACAGTTGCACAGTGTGCACACCATCTCTTTGATGATGTGCTCTTAAAACTGTAGATTGATTGTGATATTTCTCTTGTGCTCAGCTCCTTCCAGGTCACCCTATATGGAAAATTCCAAGTCTTAATTTGTGTTTGAAATAATCATACCGCATTTGCTTTGTGAGAGATTTCCAACAGAGGTGTGTCAAGTGTAGTGTGGTTGGTGTGATCTGCTTGCTGCTCCTCTTGTTGCTGGCGGGCATCCTTCTGGCCTATTACTGTAAGTACACTACGCACTTGTGAGCTCCTCCTCCTCAGTGGATTAAACACTTGTCTGATGACTTCAAGTCCCTCCTTTGTCATTTTTTCTTTGGCAGATTCCTCCGCCTGTGTGCATGGAATAGCATGCGGTGGTAATACAGGTTGTGTGTGGGAGTCCCAGTGGTGTGATGGGGTGGAGAACTGCCCCGCGGGCCAAGATGAAGCTCATTGTGGTAAATTTAGAAATTGAATCAAGGTTAAATGGGGGCAAGGGCGGAGTCAGAAAATTTTCAGTGGGATGGCAAGGGTGCCACATTACCTCAGCTGTGTGTGCGGCAGTCATTCTTTATGATAAACAATGACTTCTCGGCCATGTTGTTTGCTTGAAAGTGATGATTTTGATTGATGGTGACTGTTAGAATTGAATGCTCTTTAACTTTTTTACTTAAAATTTTTTTTTTTTTTACATACGGTAATTTTCTAAAGAGCCTCTAAAGTGACATGGGGGAAAAAAAGAAATGTTTCTTGTCATAACCAGAAACTTTCTTGAAAAAAATAAAATAAAATAAATAAATAAATAAATGTTTCTTGTCCTAAACAAAAACCTTCTTGGAAAAAAAAGATTATTTTCTCATCCTAACCAGAAACTTTCTTTGAAAAAAAGAAAGAAACGTTTCCTGTCCTAACCAGACACCCTTTTGAAAAAAAAAAGAAAGAAATGCTTCTTGTCCTAACCAGAAACTTTCTTGTCAAGAAAGTCCTAACCAGAAAGTTTCTGGTTAGGACGAGAAATATATTTCTTTTCGGTCGTTTTCATTCAAACCAATTATATACACATTTTAAAAATATGCCCTTAATATAAATAGGTTGAATCCCAAACTGCTTTTTTCTTTCTTCCTCTGTTCAGTGAGGCTTCATGGCCCGAATTTCCTGCTTCAGATCTTCTCAACTCAGACCAAACAATGGATGACTGTTTGTTCTCACGGCTGGACAGCCCACCTGGGCCAAGCAAGCTGCCGGGACATTGGATACAGCGGGTAAGAAGACGTGGAGCGTGTCACGTTCCACTCTCCAAGGATGTGTTTAAATCATGTTGTGTTTCCTCTTATTTGCTTTAACAGGCACACAAGTATTACATCAGGCCTACACCAGGCACACTCTAACGATGCGTTCTTGATGGTGAAATCGAACCCAGACCCTCATGTACCCATAGTGCAACAGCTTACTCTTAGGTTGGGAGAACGCTAAACTTAAACACCGAAAAAAAAACCTAAATGCATCGCAACTTGTTTTCTTTACCTTCTGCAGCAATTTCTGCCCAAACAACACTGTGGTGACACTACGATGTACAGGTACAGCGTGTCGTATTCAAACTAACGACGACAAGCAGTATAAATTATACATCTCAATGATTTCTTTATTGTTTCTCAGCTGCTTCTTCCTCTCTTCAGATTGTACAGGAGTAGTAAACTCCAGCAGGGCCTCTCGGGGCCAGCAGGCCTCCCTCGGAGCGTGGCCATGGCAGGTGAGCCTGCGCCTTGCAGGCTCCCACCGTTGTGGAGGTGCTATCATTTCCCCCTACTGGATTGTCACAGCGGCCCATTGTGCGATGATGTGAGTCCTTGTAGTGTAGTTGGCGTCTATTGTATCTTTCAATCTGTTCCTCTGTGTTGTGTCTACTTTCTAGGACGCCCAGACCTGGAGACTGGTCAGTGTATGCAGGGATTGTGGAACCTTTGGGAATTCTCTTCAACCCCGCTCACGCTGTGAGCCGTGTCATTGCCCATGAAGGCTTCGACAGATTTAATTACAGAAATGACATCGCTCTGATGAGGCTCAGCAAAGCGCTGCATTTCACAGGTATGAGGCCGCAAAGCTCATCTTGGGTTCTTTTAGACATACTATCCACCAGGCCACCTGAGTGTAATTTACCAATAAATTCAGCAAAGAAAAACACGACAACTACAGTACAACGCTTAATGTGGGCTAGGGCTGAATAATTTTGAAAAATAATCAAATAGCAATTTTTTCCTCAGTATTGGGAATGCAATTTAATACGTGATTTAAGGTCCACTTCCCATGTATTATTTACCAAACACAAGCCATAAATTAATCTGTTAAAGGCTAACGGTTACATAAAGGCAAATCAAACATGAATTCATATGAAAGACGGTTTATTGATCGACTTCAATTGGAGTCTTTTCTTTTTTCAAAAATTCGATTGAATTTTCTAAATGATGTATTTTTAATACACCGTATGAATTTGCCTTGATAGCCTCCAGGAACGTTGGTCCCGTGTGCCTCCCAAATGTTGGTCTAAACATCTCGCTCCCACTAAACGGCTGGACAACAGGATATGGTGGAGGTGAGGAATTACACAAGTTGCTTTTTTTTTGCTTAGTCAGTCAGAGTGCTTGTTGCCATCCATGTTTACTGTCTTAAAGGACAAATGTATGCATGTGTTTTTTTGTCAGGATTCCAAAGAGTTAACATGACTATTCAAAATAAAGAGAAAATTACAGAACACTTGACATCCATTTGTGGACTTTGGTTGAAATCACTCAGTTGTGGCGGTTGTAATTGAGTCACATGCAGATGGAGATTTGGACTTTAATTTTCATGATGACTGAGGGTGGCGCTTGGGCCCTCCGACGAAGCTGGCAAACCAAGCGACTTTGTTGCTTTGTTTAGCGACTTTTACAATCTCACGGTCAGATATTTTCAAAAAGGCAATAAGCAACTGGTGAAAGTTTAAAAATATAATAGAAAATAATAAAAACATATCATCTTTAACTTTTACTGGCTATACTGAAATAAATGTAGTTGAAGACTTCTCAGATAATACTATGCTGATGACATTTGTGTTTAATTTCTATGGATGTTCCATTTTAACCTAAGTATCACTTTCAGGTACTCTGTATAAGACTGTCTAGCAACTTTAGATGACACTATCTGTTCAACATTGGGCTGAAAGTACACTGACTTGCGATTTATTCAGCCCCTTTATATAAACCAACAGTGCCACCTACAGGTCCTAAAGCATATTTTCCCATTCAACTAACTTTAACCATATCCCTTCACTCATGTGTAGAGTAATTTGGGGGTGTTTTTGTGAATCAGGCGAACTGACACAGAATTCTGAAATGTTCTCTCAGGTACATTGTCAGAAATAGGCAGCTCATAAATCGACATTTGTTTTGTAATTCCCCTCATAATGGGGGCGCATGCACTCCAGAAACCCAACTATGTGGATATTTGCAATTAAAAAGTCAATTCTACATAATACTGTAGTTCCCCTTCAATGTAATCAATGAGACAGAACTTTTGAATAGCATAACTCGAGATGGTAAATGAAATTGACATACTTACATATCTGTTGTGCCTCAGACTCTCCATACCTGGTGGAGGCTCAGGTGTCCCTCATGGATGTCGCGGGATGCAACGGTTCCACGGCTTACAATGGACTCATATCGAAGGAAATGCTGTGTGCCAAAGCGGTGCAGACTGGATCGGACGCATGCAAAGTGAGGGCTGCAATATATGCAGTTCCAGTTGATATACCACAACACTGGTGGTTCTTTTAACTTGATGGTTGTGATGCACAGATCAAAACTGAAATGTCGCTCTCTCAGATCTCTGCAGTCTAAAATCGAAATAAAAAGATCTATTCTTTCGATCCTTCATTTATTTGAGGTCAAACACAGTATATCATTAACAGGAAAAAATGTAGAGTACATTTTACTCTAAAAATACAATATTCTGTCCTAGTCTAAGCAGATTAAAATTTGAGAGTCAAATATTTAGTATATTTTACACAGAAAAAAAAATTGAAACAATATTCATTTGAATACAGAATCAAGTTTGTTTTTTCACTTAAAGCATGTCTTTGGAGGGTTTTTGACAGCTATGGTGAACTTAATGAAAAGAAATGTTACCACAAAAATAGGGTTTACTGTAATCACATTTTATCCATAAAATATATTCACAGGCCTTAACTCTTAAAATGTACCGTCAGTATTGACATACTGCATGACCTTTTATTTACTATAGTGTTATTATATTTAGAACCAACATTCTGTTTTTGTTATTGTGGCATTTTTTAAATGAAATATTTACTGACCGTTTCAAATAGAGCAGTTATTTTGGATTGGTATTGATGGTAATGTCATCAGAATTCAGAAAAATAACTCCAATGTTTCATTACAACAAATACATAAGAACGCAAAGAATTAAAACAAAACAAACAATTGATGTTACGTAAGCATGAGATAATGAGGATTTTGACAGCGTTTTGTTTTTCAGACTGACAGCGGTGGGCCTCTGGTGACGCAGAGAGATGGCTTATGGTGGCTTGTTGGGGACAACATTTGGCCAGAAAGTTGCACTGACCACAACAAACCAGGTGTTTATAGCAACGTCACCTATTTCTTGGACTGGATATACCATCAGATGAAGGTAACTGTGTGGAGATCGGTTTGCACAATGATGCAAATAATTTTTGTTTTGATTTCATGATCACATTAATTCTTTGTATTTGCAGAAAAATCAAGATGACTGAAGACATAGCCACTAATCACAAACATTGATTACAATTGGTTTAAATGTGTGTTTTTTTTTTTAGTATCATTGCTAACGTAATTTATTTCTGTCGTACTTCATTTTTGTATTTGTTTTTAATCTAATTAATTTGATGGTTATCCCTATGTTCTTTGGACTACAATTTATCATAGCGGGGGCGGCCATAATTGATATCTGATAAAGGCGCTTTATTCACATTTCAGTTGTTGCATGCATCTTGGGTAATTTCATATATATATATACATATATATATATAGTCAAATTCGGGTGAAGTGGCCTCATTGCTTCTGGCAGACGGATATCACGCATTAGAAATGAAATGTTCTTTGCCAGACTGCAAGTCACTACAGTGTATTTGATCAATCACAAAGTCATAAATTCTTTATTTGGAGTAGTTTTAGTACCCAAAAATACTCTGAACAATTTAAATATGGTATTTATCAAGAACTAGTAATGCTTTGGCTTTCTTCTGCTTTCACCGCGAATCAGTGCTTGCAATCACTGTCTTTTCCACTGGAGGGCATGAGACACCACATTTAGGTTTTAAAAGTAACTGAAACCCATGATTCTGGTCATGCAGCTTTGGTTGTACATGAGCATGAGTCAGTTCTTACAGAGCAATGTTGCTCTGTTACAAATGTGCAGCATGTGGCAAAATTCCAATATTCAATTTAACTTACATTCAAATAGATTTCAATAGAAAGTTAAACATAGACACAATTAGTAAAACAACATTAACACAACAGCACAGTATTGACCACAAAGCCGCACGTCAATTTGGGCTTGACACGTGCAAACCATAACTGGTCATATTAACAGAAAGGATAAACTCCCCCTTTTGTTTCTTTCAGGTCATAATTTCCAGGCACTCTTTCTTGAATGATTTGTAACAAAATGTCAAGTGCTGAACTGAGGTCCACGTGTGCACACTAGAAAGCTGGAATGGTACATCAATTAATTTAAAGAAAAAAAAAAAAAGCAAATAGTTTGGCACAGTCCTGACACACTGCCAGAACACTTCACGAACCCCCTTGATTGTGAACTTTGGAGTCTGTGTAAACAAGCAATGTAAAAAGCATGATAGACTCAGTTTCGTGACAGTGTTGTAGACTGTAAAAGTGCACAATCACTGAGAAAGAGTTTTCCAAAGGCACTACAAGCAATGTAAACATGACATTTTACCTCCAATATTACACAAGTGTCAGTAAGTGTCCAAGCAGCATTTCCTTCTACATTATTTCACCATAATTTGGAAGTGAATTTAAAAGGACAGGAGGCTAAAACATCCCATCACTGATCTAAGCAAAAAGGCACGTTTAAATAGACATGTACCAAAAATTATTTGGCTTTGTTTGCAAAATGACATCTGGAATATACACTGCTCCCAAATAGTTAGGGATAGTGTGCTTTAGGGTGAAATTTCAGGATGAACCTCAAAAGGATCAAACTGGGATCTTTATAGCCTTTTGTCCAACTGTTCAATGTTTCAGTACATTTTGCACAACATGCTGTTCCAGTATCCCTAACTTTTTATGAGCAGTGTGTGTTTTGTTTAAGACATTTGTAGATTGGTTCAACCATGCTCAGAGACACAGCACTTCTGGTGAACAATCACAAATAAAAACACAAAACCACAAGTTCATCGTGCACCAATGACAGTGACAGTGTCTTTTGAGAGTTTATCAGAAAGATTGTCCTTCTCAACCTTCTTGTGAAGCCTCATCCCGTTTTCCACCTCAGTGGTAGCGCTTTGCTCGTTCGCGCCCGTCGCCCTCGCCTTCCCTCTCAGTCACTTGATACGGTGCCGCACCAGAGAGGACTGGTCGGTAATCTCCCCGGAGTAGCCTCGCCGTCGGCACGGCAGGACCAGCAGCAGCAGCAGAATGATGAGGATGACGGCGCACACGGCCATGAGAGTGTAGGAGATCACCCAAAGAAGAGGTTCCTTAAGCATTCGGCCGGAGCAGTCCGACGCCACGTCCGCCGATGGGAAGGAGCCGTCGATTTCGGACAGAGCCATTCCGCCGCTCACTGTGGAGAAACATCACAATTTTTCCAGAAGTGTGTATCAAAGTGATACCCAAGAAGGAGCAGTGCAAAGCTTGATCACACCCTCAGCCCAATAACACATTTCTGCCGCGCGGACTTTACTCCAGACTCTGGGAACTTTTGGTCCACCTTGTGGTGTGTTTGGACTGCAGGAACAATTGTCTTTGGGACATTTGCTCACCTGCACAGTTGCTGAGGGCAAAGCCCAGTCGACGCCGGGCCCGATCGAACACCACGTAGAAACCCTCCATGACAGTCGCTCCAATCACAAGGCCGTTAGCAGATGAAGACACGCCGAAGCGGTAGCAGTCCAGCGTGCCGTCCACATCTGTGATTGGCTGGATGTACAGCTTTAATACACAAAACAAATCAATTAAAAAAAAAAAAAAAAAAAAAGAGAGTAACTATGATGGATTGGTGAGGACTCTTTTGCATTTGCGTACCTGAGGCAAGATGGTGATGCGGAAGGACTCGCTGGTGTTGGTGTCCCTTAGGTAGATGGACAGTTTGGGGAAAAATCTCCAGGGGGTATCTCCCCTCATCCAGCACGCCAACTTGGTGCCATCCCAGAATCCTGATGAAAACTCCTGAATCTGAATGAAAGAAACAAAATATCAGCGTTGCACCATAACAACTGTTTGAAATATTAATTGCCATTAATGTATGTAGAGTAGGTAATATTTGCAGGCACTTTCAAATAAGAAATTAAAGGTATAATGTCGTGTAACTCCCCCTGCTGCCAGCATATTGTGCGAAGCACATTCTGAATTGAAAGTGCATCCTTGAAGAGTGGCAGTACCATCCCCCTCTACATCTTTTTGCACTGACGCGTTTCATCATTGCCCGTCGAGAGCGTACCAGAGAGCTGCGTGTGATGGCGTCCACCACTGCATTGAAGACGTTGACGGGAAGCCGCAGCAGTGTCGTGCCGCTGTCAACTATAGCTTTATCCATGTTATACTGAAAAGAAAAGGCGAGACAGAGAAGTTGTCGCTTGTCAGTTCAACACACTCCTATGGAAGACCTTCAGTTAGCAACAACAAAAAAAAAGCATCAGTTTGACTTCTTTCTTGAGCTGAGGAACGGTATGAATTTTGGGCCCAGACACAAGAAGCATGTTGTGGTACGATTGGTTCTTTGGTGAGATGTAGGAGAATTGGGCAAGAGCAGTCAAAATGGAGTGGAAGGGATCATTTACGGGAGGAATAGTTGCCTCAGCCGGGCTCGCTGTTTTGTTATCCAATTCAATTGGTTTGTTGCATGGACTTAAAGAGATGGGTTGAGATTTGCCAAAAGTAACATGCTTATTAAATTTTCCTATCAAACCAATCTTTGATCCCAACTATTTCACTCAAAGAATTGGGTCAGGCGATCGTCTAAAATCAATTGTGTTTCTGTAAACAACGGGTATGAAACGCAGAGACATGGGAGATTTTTTCTGATTTAATTCTGATTTGGATATATCTGTTTATAATTTCATAGAAAAAGGTGAATTCCTGAAGTTAGTTTTAGTCATTGCGCATGCATGGTGTTGACTATTTGCCAGAATCCAAAAATCACCTCTCTGCAGTCAAGGTCCAGGTTCTGGTCACCAACCTCCAGCTTTAAGACTTCCACTTGGTAGTACCATTCCTCAACTATAGGGGTGTACCAGATAGACCCCCGATACAGAGTTGGTTCAGCCCCACCCATGATCTAAAACACACACAAAAAAATAAAACAAAAAACAGACGATTAGACATTTCGCATTCGATCGTTGTCACGATGACATCCCTTTCTTTCACATGAATTCATATCTCTGGTGGTTAGATGCAGAAAATCTCAATCCATATGCACTGTTAAAATTCCGGACGGTGCCGAAGTATGAAGCACAGACTGCTAAAAAAATATGTTTGTCATCCTTGTGATGCATCGTTATTACTTTGAATGCAAATTCCTCCGTGCGAAGCCCCTGCTGACTACTCACAAGACTACCACCTGGGGGGTCGACTACGCTGCTAGCCGACATTCCAGTCCCGCACATCTGGAGGGAAAAGACATCAGGAATAGCAAGCTGCTTCACCACAGAGTCGAAGAAGGGTTCCACCGATGAATCTGGCTGATTGCGACAAAACACAAAAAAGCAAACACAATCGTTTGTGCTCGTCAAGGTACTTTTAGCTTTTGCCATCAGATTTTATTCGTCCTTATTGAACATCGGAATGGCATAAAACAATGATTGCATTATATGACATCGATTTCCCATTAGATATGGGCACGAGGAAGCGATATGGGAAGAAATAAAGATGTAACAAATCCTCCATTACGTAGCTTAATTGATTATAGCATAAGTAATCCATTCAAATTCCTTGAATTTAACTTGCACACACACACTTTATTTTTATAATTTTTTTGGGCAAGATTTATTACTCATCGTTACATATAATGATAATATAATTACGTGTCACTATCATTCCACCGCAGAGGGTTCTCTACTCAACACCGCTGGAAATGGTAGACTGTAATGCGATGATTCAGGCTTTAGCTATTCTTTCCATCAAATTCAGATAAATCATGTATACAGCAATCATACACATTGCAACAGCCGCAAAGCATACTGGCGCTTCTTTTGTGTCTCCACAGAATATTATCAGGGTGAATTAGAAATGATGGTGGTAAATGACCCCGATGGCTGTTCTCCAATTTTATTTATAATACAGTAAATGTCCAATATGTGTACTATAAAAGTTGGTGAACAAAACTGGTTCCAATGACTAAAGTTAGCTCAAATTAAAGTAAGTTAGTGTATTTTCAATTGTTTAATATGTTAGGGTAAAATACAGTGTCCTATTTTTGTGAGATTGAGAGAAAAATAATTTTAGCAATGCACAAAACTTTAAACCAAATACAAGTGAGTAAAAATTCGACCAACTATGAATGTTTTGTCGCTACCACAGCCCTGCGAACAAGCTTAGCGCTTCAAGATTATCACATTCCACGGAAGAGACGAAAGTACCTCAAGTTGTATCCGATTGGTGTGCTTTACGGGGTTATATAATGCCATTTTGAATTATTCATCCTGTGTTCAAGATATTTGTGAAAATAAACCGGCCAAAAATAATCGGATGTGATGTGAAATAACCCAATTAAAGAGTTTCACAGAATTCAGTCATTGACTGAGTATGAAGATGAAACTTGAAATTGACAATTTTCACCATGCAATGTGGACCCTCCCTTTGTTTCTTTATGAGCCCTTGAATGCCTTAGCCATATGTAATACAGTAAAGTTTTTGTATATGTTATTCCCACATTGGTAAACCTCCCCCTGTTTTCATCCCAATAAGAAAACAAGTTGTATGTAATGAAAAAAAAAAATCATAAAACCAATGTATATTTGTTACTATTACTCATTTATGTTTTAATGTACTTTAATGTTGAATTATTGCTATTTTATGCTATACTGTATGTAAAGTGTTTTGATGCAGCTCCAGCTGTTGTGTCACTATAGAAATAAAGTTGTGTTGTATTATAAATTTTCCATGATCATATCACATCTATTTCAAATTGCATTGGTAATGGATATCATGATTTCCCAACTTTTTGTCGTGTTCAGCCAGCCTGACTCTCAGTATCGGATGCTGTGGATGTACATAAAAAAAAAAAATACAACTTAGAGATGAATTGATATAGTTTTAAAAATAAAATATGCCTCAAACGTCTCGTTCTGAGTCATATGGAGAGCTGGAGCATAAAATGAAGACAGGACATACCGCGAAGGCTCCACTGCCCAGTTTAAATGAATCCATCGTATATCACACTCATTGATTTTTCATTTTTCTTTCTGGTAATTCTTGAAACAGTGCATCTTATATGACTTACCCGAGCCAGCATGGGATAGCCGAGTCCGAGAATGCCCTGCCAGTTGATCCCAGGTAGGAAGAAGCCTTCAGATGACAAGATGGTAGCGATGTTGACGCTGATGGTACCATTTGGGCCATTGGGGATGGAGATAAGGTCAACACCAAGTTCACCCATCCAATTTCCCTGGGTGTACCTGACAGCGACAGTTTGGCCATCTGACCGGAAGGAAGTGGAGCTATACACAGACAGTAGAAAAATTCAACCATACAATGTAAATCTTAAGGTCCCTTCTCTATATCTTCCACTCTGTTGGACTATAGATATAGTTAGGTACAGGATGTACATTTGTACCACTAAGTGGTGACGTCACAACAAAATTATGAATGAGATTTGTGACTTAAAGGGGAAGTCAACCCAGAAAAATGAGTGTTGATAACATGCTCTGTGTGCATTGCCAAACCTAAACATGAAATTGTGATTAATAACGAATTTGTGGAAAAATGAGTTAAGCAGCAAAATCCCCCTGTTTCCAGCCATCTCAGGGGGCGGCCATTTTGTCACTTTCTGTCGACTGACATCACAGTTGCTCAGGAGTCAGGTAACGACGGGTGGATTTTACTGCTTAACTTACATTCCACTAACCTAATATTAATCAGAATGCCATGTTTACACCAGTGGGACTGCATTGAACATATTCTTGTTAAGATTTTTTGGGAGGTTGACTTCCCCTTTAAGTAATCACAGGCATCAAATCACTACATTCATATTCAAACTTCTTAATGCAGTCGTCCAACGACATTTTCAAACATGTTCCAGTTACTCACAGTGCAGTGTTGAAGTAGCGAGTAATAAAAGGGTGTGAAGCCGCAGCCACTGCAAAGTTACTGCTGCCGGTATCCACCAGGATGTTTAGCTGAAAGAAACCAAGTAGGAGCCACTTTAACAAACATTGGCTTTTGGCTGCAACCCTGCCCCACCCTCATTTGCATAGATCAAATATTTATTTCTACATACATTCTGATGTCAAGCAACCTAATACTGTACGCTATAAAGCTTTCCCATATCCAGTAAAAAAAAAAAAGACCATGCCGCTTGTAAGTACTCATCTTCAATGTTATCCTTGAGTTAACCATAAGAGCCTGCAGGCTCCAGCATGAGAGCCTGACCTGTCCAGCCCTTTCGGTACGTGCCGTGCACACAGTGGTAACCAGCTAACACTAGATGAGTTGAGATAATGCTGTCTTCAGGACATCAAATTAATGAGCAGGAAATAATCTACCGGTGACGTCTTTAACCTCCACCACTAAATGGATGCCACATTAACACGCTTTTGCGAGGGTCCCTAATCCTGACGAGGTCATTAACCGAATACCTCACAGCCACCTGAGGATTTAATCACAAAGTGCTCTTTCAAGTGACACTACTGATCTCATGGCAGAAAAACACAAGTTCAAAAAGCGATCGGCTCCGAACCCCAATTCATGGATGTGATAGTATTAGCGTGTCTTAAAATATCAATCTACGGAAAGCGTTTTGTGTTGCGCTTTTACGCAATACATCAATATATTGGGGGAAAAATAACATCCACCAAATGTTCCAGGCCACCCCAGCAATAAATTAATTTGAGATACAGAAATAGAGGATAAAGTGACCGGTCTTTTCCCTGTCAGGGGTCGACACAACACGAGAGTCATCCAGCCAATTCCTTTTTCGTTCTTAATTTTCATTACAGCATTAAAATCATGTCAAACTCGGTATTTTGCCACCATCAAGCGGTACACAATGGAATTAAACCCAAACAAAACGGGCAGCAGGCCACAATAGTTTTTTTTTGTTTTTTTTAAATCGAGGAAATGGTACCACAACCTCGGAACCCACAATTGAGGGGGGTTTACTGAAAAAAAAAACAAAAGAGAAAGAAATGCAGTAATTTCCTTCAGAATATGTACATAAGTATGTAATCAAGATGATTATTTCCAATGACATATTTTTAAGTGGTGAAAAAAAGAAAAACAGAAAAGGTTGAAATGAGGCAAGTAGAATCATTTCACACTAGAATTGCTGCCATCTGAGGTTTCAGGCATCATCTCTGGACTGCTTATAACAATGTCCTAACATGCCCTCCCCTCAAAAATCGCCTCATTCCAAAGGAAGCGGGCGTCGATCGTATTGCCACCAGCTAGACTTAAGAATGCATAACCCAATTGCCTTTTCATCAAGTCGACAACTGAAAATTCTCAACTACTTCCTCATATTGTCTTGCTCCGCGCTTTAGATACGAATGATAACTATGCCTTGTTATTCAAAGCCTGTATTGAAAAAAAAGAACAATAAAGAGTTATTTCAATCAGCTAGGCCAATAACCGTGGTACATAAAAAATTAAAAAAAAAAGTTTCCTTCCTATGCTTTAAGCAATCCCTCCAAAATGTAAATAATTCTCCCTCTTTCCACTTCTTACACAATGTCTTGGCACTGAAAACATAACCTCCTTGTTATCAGTAATGTGTTGCTTATCACTTCCTCTTCACGGCACTGGCACTGGTCCACGCGTTTTGACTGTGCCATGTAAAATACCAACTGTGATTTTTGGATGGCAATCACTGTCATGGTCAAACAAGCCAGATTGAAACAGATGTGAAGCTTGCCGTGAACGTTGGACAAAGGGGGAGTTGGGCCTTTCCTCATCGTGATCCGCCTATATTCTCTAGTCACACTTTCCTCTCGCAGCCCACTGTGAAGCTGAAGCGGCCTGAAGTCACACGCAGTTGATCTCTCAACGTCTAATTGGAGGCGTCTGTGGCGACAATGTGCATCTGACACCTGTTTGTACCAATTAGCATATGCAAAGCTCTCCAGCAGACACCTCGCGCCGTGTCTCTGCCACATGCTAACAGATGCGGCAATTAGTGGCTCGTTTAGACAGTGCCTCATTTAACACTGCAGCAGTGTAATCACATCATCATTTCATGTCAATAATGGGAAATCACGTGGATATCTTGGCGCCGAACCATCATTAGTGAAAATTGTACTGTTCATATTGTGGCAAATTATAATCTTGTTGTACTCATATAAAACAATAAAAAGGTCATGATAACTAAAATACTGGGGGCAAACTGTCCCAAATAAGCCGGCTGGTCTGAGGATGCCATACCGCGAGTCAGAGAGGGCCAATTCATTTTTCAAACAGTCCATGCAACTCAACTGTGTTAAATATGAATTTAATGTCTTTTTCTAACAGTCAAATTCATTGTTTTAATAACATGCCCACTCCAAGCTGTCTTCAGACATGTACACATATATAAATATACACATTCATAAACATTTACAGTTATTCACATATCCAAACAAAAAAACATCCCCACTCCTGTTTTCTTTGAAACTGGCTATGCTCGTCGTCAACCTGTCTTTCTAATCGTGGCACATTTTGAAAAAGACATGACTGGGACGGCTTGACAGGGTATGATTAGCTGTCACTTGAGAATTATGTTTTGTCGAAAGGCGCCATGAGCCTGATCTATAGTAGTTTGTATCTGATTTAAAAAAAAAAACACCCAGGGCAATGACGCAGGGGAAAAAAGGTGGGGGACGCGCTAACATTAAATTTTGATGTCAAAACATCATCCTGTGGGCCGCAGATGGCCCCGGGCTACAAATTTGAGAGCCCTGTCTTAGAGTGTCAAGGTGTTTGGTTCACAATGAATGAATTGACTGGGAAGGAAAAAAATACATTGCAGGTGTGTTTCTTGTTTACCGTCGCTGTCATCACAGTTTCCTGTACAATACTCGGAAAATGTCACAAAGCTTACGCAATTGTTGCCTTTCCACTTACGCACCTCACAGTAAAATGCAAGCCGACAATACGAAGCCAAACCATACCATGGCGAACTGAAACCTCAAAGTTGAAGTCCTGCTCTCAGGGAGACGAAAAAAAAAAAAAAAAAAAAGGCAGTGCCACTGTATGCTCAACCGCTAAGTTTCTTTAAAAGCTCTAAGCTGCGTTACTTAAGACAGCTGCAAATACGGTCTGAAGTTACTAATGAGAGCAATCGCCAAAGGTCAAAGTAGCTCATCAAGCACAGAACGAGAAAACAGCGTTAGACCCACAACACCCTAAAGCATGATGTATTTTTAATCGTCCAATCCGCCTGGGACCATTTAGTCACCCTTAAACATTAATATGATCTTGTTAGGCACTTTACATATCAAGCCGGCTAAATGAAGCCGTTCACACGAGCACATTTACGCGTAATCATAACAAAAGTGAGTATGCCGAACCAAGACCAGTGAGTGGCTGCTCAGTGCAAGTAGCGGGCAGCTCAGTGCTCTTGGGAGCATAATAATCCCGGTCAGCTGCCTGCTAAGAAACAGTGGTTCTCACAGGCAAACATCATGTGAGTGCATGTGAGCTTGGTTGAGTCCACCTTCACACCTCCAGGCTGCAAAGTGCAGCTGCTGCATGCACCACCGTACTAGATGTACTGATTTATGAAGGAACAATAACACAATAAGGTGCTGTGTTGCATTATCTCTCGTGTCTAGGAGTATACATATATGCATATAGCTATTGGTTTTAAAATAAAGTCATCAGGAAAGTTACTTTTCACAGTAATTGTGCAACACTGCTGGCAACGCGGTCTAATTCCTAAAATGATCATTTCATGCCTCGACCATAAATATGAGAGATTATCAAAACAATCGTTGTATAAAAGCAACAACAACAACATGCATTGCACACCAACGACAGTTCCTTGTCATTCCAAAGTAAATTACACATGACGTGCATGCTACTGCAGCCCTGTGTTCCAAATTTACTGTTTTGACCTATTGGTGAACGCCAACGTGAAACGCATGTGGAGGCCCTTTGTTTTGAAAAACTCCTGTTTTCAAGCGTGAAAAATGGAAACAGTAGCTCTGCTGTAAACTCTTTAGGCCGCAGTTCACTGAATTTCAAAAACCTTGGCCAGGGTCAACCCTTTGCAAAAGTGTTTGTATTTACGTGTAGATAGGAAAAGTAGGAACGTTCTAAAACGTTGTTGGCGGTGACTCCTGCTGTTTTGCTGGTGTTGTTCAAGTGTGATATTCAGGAGCAACTTTACTTTACGCCCTCTTCTTGATTTATCATTGTTGTTTTTGCTCCTTTTGCGGAAATGAGTTTCCTCAAACCCCAACAAACCTACACTTATCATGGTCGCATACCACCACCAGTTGCTTTGTCATGCACTTGGCAGTGTGCAAATTGATTTTCAAGCGGAAAGAGATTTTATTCATTTGTAATTGGTATTTTCTGGTTTGTTAAAATTACCCATGACAACACAAGTATGAAATCTAGACAACAGAGGTATTAAAAAACAACAACAAACAAACATACAAACAAAAACATTACTGTTTAATTTAGGGCATTAAAACGAACCCTATCGAATTGTTCCACTTTAAAATATACGAAGTAAATATTAGATTTAGCCACCCACAAACATGCAACTCCATTGTGGCAAATAAATGTTTTGATAACTTAGTACATAGTATAATTCTGATTAACATACGTCATCAACTGCTTTTGTCTTTTTGGGCGAAAAGAGGACATGTAGTTTGTCACTATTATAAAGCACTAGATTTATATATATTTTCAGAGACACCAGGAATCAAACTTGTTTTCTCAGAGCAGGTGTGTGAAGCACGTCATGGAACAACAAAACAGGTTTCACACAGGCAACAAACAAGTTAGAGAGGAAGTAGCTGTCCCCTATTGTGTTACGGTATATGGTAATGCAGAAAGTTTGATTTTAAGAGTAGAATGTTTATTGCAGATTCTACACTGATTTGTCCTGTTTTTTTTTAGATAAAATAAAACATTCATGAGTCAAAAGTGTTGTGCTTATTAGGTGTGTCAGATTCAAAGCCAAATTACAAGTTTGCCCATTCAAATAAACCCCCTGGAGTCTCGAACCTAGAGCTCAATTACGATTTTTTTGCTCATATATGACACATATCAGATTTTTTTCATGCTGGGTGAACTGTACAGATCAGATTTTTTTCAAACCCGACCTGGGCCTCTTTCGTATGTGGCTATAAATCGGCTATGTATATAAGCCGACTGCGGTATGAATGATACATGAAGCATAAAGTGGACATTTGTGGTGGTAGCCATGCAGACAGTTCATTCATTACGCGCGGCAATAACATGGTGTCATCTTTAGTAGACAATGCCATTAAATGAGATCGAGGAGCTGCGCCTCATATGCCCAAAATATTTCTAACTCCTCCTACCTCGTTACTCTGGCGGTATGAGATGATAAAATGAGCCCCTACGATCATATTTACTTCCGGAAACACTGCGCCATGTGACATCTTTTTTTGGTATCACATCACGGACACATTGCATTCACATTAGAATTTGCATAATTTGAATAAGCACATAAAAAAACAAGATTATAATTAAACAAAAAAATCCAGATTGGGGCAAGCCTCAATCATTTTCTTCCATGATCCTCCGCAGCTCTATCGTTATTTTAATATTATCCACATCTTCAAAACGGGTGCTTGTGATAATACCCTTGAGTTCGGGAAGGGGTTGAAAAAAAAAAAAAAAAATCAAACAGATCCACATCAGGTTGCTCCAGCGGGGTATTATCTTCTTGGCAAGGAACTGTCGGATGCTCGGGGCATTGAGAGCAAACTCATTGACATGACGAAGCAGCAAGTGTTGCCACATCTCTAGATGTATTTGGAAATTTAATGACAAACCTTGTGCATTTAAAGCAGTATTTGAAATTCTTATATAAAAACTCAGTGAGTGCCAGGCAGTTGCATTGTGTGAATTCATAAATTCACTAAATTATTTCTTCTAGCAATGCAAAGTGAGTAGACATTTCAGGTATTTAAGTATTTATTTTACTGACATTTCACTTTTGCTCCATGCACAGACAACTTGTAAAAATACTTTTTTGTACCTCCACGGATGATGACGCAACATGAAAAAAATGCTAAGAGAGAGCAAAGTCAATCGTGTTTGAGGTCTTAACTGATTAAAATCAAGTGAGGAATATGAACCAGGGAGCATAACAACGACGGCAAAAGATTAAGAGAAGCAAGATATTCCCCATTGATGTCATCATTTAAAATAATTTAATTGTCAGGCGGCATATTGTCGGGAACAAGTTATTTTATTATTGAAAAATCAAGCTGCTAGTTAGATGTTGGTTTAAAACAAATTAAAATCTGAACACAATGTAAGTTAGTAATAGACGAAAACAATTTTGTGTACAGTGAAGTTTTTTCCTGTTACGTTTATAATCGGCAGTAAAAAAAAAAGTGCAGGTGCCGGGGTTATGCAATTCTACTTTTAACAAACTTATGACCATTGTTGTTGTTTTTATTCAACACAGCAATAGTTCTTCTTCAACCTACTAGTTCCTGGTCACGGAAACAAGCTTTTAATCACAAACGCATACAGCATTTATATTAAAAGTCAAATCCAGGAAGAGTTTACACGACAATACCTGTTGTCCGGGAGTGCCAATCATCATTTCCAAGTAGTAGCCTCTGCCGGAGTCCCCTTGTAGGTTGCCCACCATGTCCATAAAGTTGACTTGACCGCTGGGGTCGGACGCCAGAGAGAGACCCTTCCCATCAGAAGCGAGCGCGACGAGGCGAGTGACAGACAAACCCGCCGCCGAGGACACGTTGTACTTCCCCGGGTAGATTTTCAAAGGTATGGACACATAAGTGTTAGTCACGCCGATGAGGCAAAGGCTGCAAACAAATGCCAAAATAGGATGGCAAGCGCAGCGTGCCATGGTATTGTTTTTTCCCCGAAAGTACAGCGGCCAAATCTGGGTGGGAGAGATTCCAGGTACTAAAGTTTGGCTTCTAAGTTTGTAACGCAGCCATTACTAAATCGCCATTATTACCGACTTCTGTACGCCAAGTAGAAACTATCCATGGTGTCATGTGACAATGCAGCCGAGTTGACGTTTAAAACTGCAGCTGGGGAGAAAGAGAAACTTCAAGATGCTTTGCGTCTTTGTGGGGCACCGATGAGCGAAAATAGTTGATTACTTCCGGTTTGCACCTTCAAACTAAAAGATATTCTTTGCAGGGTTGGGCAATCTTTTTGAATCGTGGGTCACAGTGGGTTCTAAAATTTGACAGAGGGGCCGGACCAGGAGTAGAAGGATGGAGTGTTTTGGTCACCTCAGAGGAGAAAAAAATATATTGTATATAGAGAAAACATATGATTTAATTTTACATGAAAATCAACAAAATCATTATAACAAAATATCTACCTTTAACACGACCCCAGTATTTATCTATTTCTTGAAATGAGTCGTAAAACACTGCCAATGAAATAAATAAAATACAACTATTTTGTGAGTAACAATTTCCATTTTAAAGCACTTAAAGTTCTGCTATCCTTTAGGATATCGCCATCGCTCGCCTCCTGTCTTTATATAAAAAACGGTAGGAGATGCAGATGTATTTGTCCAGCTCCTCCTTTTCAATTTGTTATCATTTTTTAAAGTTGTTTTTGTGTGCCAAGACTGTTTTGTATGTTTTATTCTGGAGTCAAAGTGGTGGAATCTTACTTCTGCAAACTTAACTCATTTCCTGTTTGCCTTGAGTCATGTTTGCCATGTGATTGAATTCACGCCACATCTTGGGTTGGTTGGCATCAACACGTGAAAGAGCCTCAAAAATGAAATACGCCAAGAAACATGGAAACTCTTTCGTAACTTCCCTACTATTTAAAAAAAACAAAGAAAACCACTTTCATATAATTTGATTAATAATGGTAAATACATTATTCATTGAATTTAATTTTGAAAATCGTTTTATTTTACTGATATCGAGTAATTGGTAGTAGTTGTTTCTCGGAAAAAATAGAAACAAAGTAACGTAAAAACATGGAGCAGACATTTAATACCACAAAGCGTTTACTCTTGTGAAGTTTCATGATTTTCAACATGTTTTATGAAAATGCTAATTCATTACATTTTCATACATATCTGTGTGCATTTTTCTCCTATTGCTTTAATATGCAAATCCATTTTAAACATATTCAAAATTCCATGGTACCAAGGAAAACCGCGATTGTTAAAACTGTTGGTGCATGTCTGGCAACCTTTTATATATATATATTTATATATATATTTATGTGTATGTATATATATGTATATGTATATATATGTATATATATATATATGTATATATGTTTCTTGTAAATTTGTTTCATTCATCTTTACTCAATTCTTTAGACACAGTGGTTATCCCAATTCTTACCTTTCAGAGGATTTTTTTTTTTCTGACGTAGAGGAAATGCTAAGGAAGCAAATGAGGCTCCCAGTGGTTAAGCAAGATCAATGTCACAGGCCTTTTTCTATGCTGTCTGTTTCTCACAGAGACATCACTGTCTCGCCGTGAATTCCTCATGAGTCCACAGTTAGAATTGTCACATGTTCACCGTCATCTTGCTAGGTCTCCGGAGTCAACCGCTATGTTGTCAATAACCTCAATAATACGAGGAAAGGCTGTGACATTTTTCCTCTGCAGTGCTTGTCATGCATTGATATGGTCTTGTGAATGAAAGAATTTAAGCATACTTCCTGCTTGATTCCTGTGATTTTGTCGTGTTTCCATGGTGTCGTTGAAAGCATCGAAATGAAGGGGAACGTGGAATGCACTGCCTTCTTGTGTTACAGAGTATGGAACACATAATCTAGTACTTTTCCATGGCTGTGCACTTTTTTTTGGCTTCAAAGGGCTTTGTCTTGCTTGGTCACAAATTAGGTTGAATTTGTACAAATTTTTCCATGTGGGGCAGCACAGTGGAGTTGTGGTTCACATGTCTGTCCCAGTCTAGAGGTCATGGGTTAAAATATCGTGTCAGGCCATTCCCTATCTTGTTTGGAGGTTGTTCATTCTGTGGGTACTTGGGATTCAACCCACACTCATATTGATGCTTGTTCAGTTCATTTAGTTTATTCCATAGACTTGATTATTGTAAGGGTCTTCTGACTGGACTCCTTCAAAAGAACATCAAACAGCAACAGCTCAATCAGACTGCTTGGCTTCTGACTGGAACAAAGATCAGAATATATTACTGCTGTCCGAAGGGCTTTACACTGACTCGCAGAAGAAATTTTAAAATATATGATACTGGTCTATAAAACCATTATAATATCATAGTTTGGGACCTGAATGCTTTAAATAAATGCAGATTCAATATCAAGTCAATTAGTGGTGCCCAGAGTTGAAAGCAAACATGGTGAAGCTACATTTAGCTGTTATAGTGCACGCAAATGGGAAATCTGCCAACAGAAGTGACGTTAGCCCCAAGTGAAAATTCTTTTAAATCCAGGTTAAAAGTGTTTCTTTTATCCCATACTTTCGATCAAGGTCTTGATCTCAAACATTTTAAAATCAATTTCACACTACGGTCTAGTCATTTTAGAAACCCATGTTTATTTCTTTATTTTCTTTCTATTTTCTATCTATCTATCTATCTTTCTAGAAGTCTTTAGACTACCATATAATATGATATTTCTGTAATACTATATGTATTCCACACAAAACTGTCATTGTTCAGAATGTAATCATGGATTATGATGAAGTCAGAATCAATGAATGTGATTGGTCTCACGGGAGTGACATGATGATTGACTTTGACAGAAGGCCCTTTTGCATGCAATTCAACTGTTGCCCACAACAAGGCACTCGACTCCATTCCTACGACTCAAGTGTTGCAGCATCTGTGGATGAGCAAATTAGGCAGATTAGGAGAAGCGGTGCTCCTCCATTTGGCAGTGCAAATCTTCTTTAGTGGGACAGTGGTGGTCAGTTGATGAGAGAGGAGGAGAGTGGGCTACATTATCTCATGTACACACACCCTTCCTTGGTCTAAACAACACAAACAGAAGATCATCATCTTGCTTAGCACTCCCGCAATATTAAAATGATGGATTATCATTTGGATAGTACAGTTACCGTGGATTTGTACAATTTTGTCACACTAATATTTATTCCTCAATTACATGTCCCACAACGTAATTAGTAATTTGTTAGGTGGATTGACTGGCAACCAGTCCAGGGTTCTCCGACTCACACGTTAACTGGTGAACACTCCAGCTCATCTGTGACACTAGTGAGACAAAGCGGTATAGAAAAATCAAGGATGGACAGGCACATTGATGGATTAGGTTCATTTATTAAAACATTTTTGGAGGGGGATCTCTTTCACAGTACTAATGATGCTCTCTGTTGCTCATTTCCCTACTTAATCTATGCATGCATTATCAATTCTATAAAACAAGCTGTCACAGCATACATTGCCTGAACAAGGGGATGTTAAATGAAGTTTCCAAATAAATGGTCTGAATCATTAAAATGCGATTAAAGTGAGTAGCAATTAGCCTTAGTAGTAGTATGTTTGACTTTCTCCTAATGCAGATGCCCCGTCTCCAATAAATTGGAAGAATAGTTAGTGTAGAAACTGTCAAAGCTTCATTGTGCAACCCAAATCCTCATTTGTTTTCCACTCATTTCGAAACGTTTTCTCAGGAAAATACATGAAGGTGTGCACAATAACATTTAACTGTTGAAACTCATATGTGAGAAAACATTTACACACACACATATATATATATATATATATATATATATATATATATATATATATATATATTCATTCATTCATTGTCATTCAGTAGTTGCTCTATTTTGAGACTTGACCTGAAAGGGGGTCGTTAAGAATTGATCAGTAAGTCTTAGTTCAGCATCATGGGATGTGGGCTGCGTTGTCCCCACAAGTCCAATCGCTGCTGTTTACACTGCTCTCAGATTTGCTGAATATGCATTGAACTGTGATAACTGCAAGAAGTGTAATTCTAGCATGGCATTACTGGGATGAATGGAATTTAATTAGAATGATAGGCCTTCTGATTTTGACCTCAATTACATTTGGATATCCAGTTTGATTGATTGTCGTGAATTACCACGCATTGCATCAATACACTTGCCTTTGGTCTGCAAGTGAAACCTTAAAAAGATGCATTTTGGAGGTTTTGTTTTTTTCTAAGTCTCTGACTTTCTACTGACATGCAGTGTGTTCTTCGTAACGAGCTGTCTCTCCCACACTCCATGCTGCAATAACAAGGTGTTTGTACTCAACCGCTGCCGGAAAGGAGTT
This sequence comes from Idiotropiscis lumnitzeri, assembly GCF_059441095.1. Lineage (NCBI taxonomy): Eukaryota > Metazoa > Chordata > Actinopteri > Syngnathiformes > Syngnathidae > Idiotropiscis > Idiotropiscis lumnitzeri. The sequence goes on along the minus strand of NC_142397.1, from coordinate 11,437,996 downwards.
CAAATGAGGAGAACCTGGAAAGAATATAAGTAGGACAGGCCAAACAATACATGCATTTGCTCATTCACTAGTTACACATTTGGCCCTATTTTTGTGCCGAGTGCAATTTTAGAGCAAATCGCAGTCTAACTGTGCACTTGGGTGACACTTTCTTTCTTTTAATATGTTGCCATACTTTGTGCCGGTGGAATCCGATGTAACAGAGCATTTGCGCCTTCGAGCTCCGTTGTGGGATGTATTAAGTAACTTGTTCCCAGCCAATCCTAGCGGTGTCACTCATTTGCATCAAAATCAGGGCCATCTGGGTGCAGTGCGCCCAAGTACGCCATGTTTGACATTGCGGAAATAGAAACAGAAATAGACTCTCTGGGGTCTGTGCATGACATTGGTAGGTAAACCGCAAAAACTCCCTTTGCAAATCATGTAGTCGTACGTGCATTTCTGTGTGACCCCCTCCCACCCTCACGTTAATTATGATGGTGGGCCCATATTTGATAATGATTAGAATCTGTTCAATTAATTCATTTTTACAGTAATTCAGAGGGATTGTCCGACACTGGTGTCATAATATGAACAAAATACTATAATACTACATCATGCATGTCCGCGGAGCGCCAAATTTGTCTCATCTACCAAATTTACAAACACGCTGAACTAGACCATTGCTGCAGCACAAAAAATGATGATGCGCCTGTTTTTACAATGAGCACTGACTGTTACCAAATTGTCGCCAACTCTGTGTGCCGGAATGCCCAGAGAGCCACGACACGGCCCCAAACACGCTAGAATAGACTTGGGCTGGCATGAAAATGAAGTTACGCCCGTGTTTATGCCGAGGGCACAGGTACCAGCCTACCGAAATAGGGCCCTCTATTCCTAACTAGTGCTGATTTATTCCTCATTTACCACATTAATTACCTATTGAAGAACAGCAACTCTGTTATAGTCTGCCCGAATATAAGCACAATGGCCCAGTGAGTCTTGCCGGACAGTCACATCAACGAATGAAAGTAATATTCCATTGTGCTGAATATCTGTATCTATTTGTTCATTCATAGGATAA